>NW_026264331.1:116270-132884 GCF_000817695.3 Arachis duranensis
ACGGCTCGCCTTTAGGTGTCCTCCTCTAGATAGCGTCATTTAAAGAACAGGGTCAGCACAACGTAAAAAAAAAAACCGGTCAGCACAATCTAAAAAAATGAAAAAAACCGGTCAGCACAACGTAAAAAAAACCTGGACAGCACAACGTAAAAAAAACCGGTCAGCACAATGTAAAAAAAAATGAAAAAAACCGGTCAGCACAACGAAAAAAATTGGAGAAGCCTGCCTCTTCGGCCATTACGGCTTGCCTTTAGCTGTCCTCCTCTGGATAGTGTCATTTAAAAAACAAGGGTCAGCACAAAAAAAACCGGTTAGCACAACGTAAAAAAAACTAGAAAAAACCGGTCAGCACAACGTAAAAAAAATCGGAGGAGGTTGCCGAAGATGAGGCCATTACGGCTCGCCACTAGGTGTCCTCCTCTGCATAGCGCCATTTAAAGAACAACGGTCAACACAACGTCAAAAAAACCGGTCAGCACAACCTAAAGAAATGGAAAAAAATCGGTCAGCACAACGTAAAAAAAAAATTGGTCAGCACAACGAAAAAAAGGAAAAAAAACTGGTAAAAACCGGTCAACACAACGTAAAAAAACTGGAAAAATAATCGGTCAGCACAACGTAAAAGAAAAATCAGAGGTGCCTGCTGAAGATGAGGCCATTACGGCTCGCCTTTAGGGGTCCTCCTTGGGATATCGTCATTTAAGGAACAACGGTCAACACAACGTAAAAAAAAAAACCGGTCAGCACAACGTAAAAAAACTGAAAAAAAACCGGTAAGCACAACGTAAAAAATAATGGAAAAAAACCAGTCAGCACAACGTAAGAAAAAAATCGGAGGAGCCTGGCCGAAGATGAGGCCATTACGGCTCGCTTCTAGGTGTCCTCCTTTGCAAAGCGTCATTTAAAAAACAAGGGTGAGCACAACGTAAAAAACCGGTCAGCACAACGTAAAAAAATAGGAAAAAACTGGAAAAAAATCGGTCAGCATAACGTAAAAAAAACCGGTCAGCACAACGTTAAAAAAAGGGAAAAAACCGGTCAACACAACATAAAAAAAATCGGAGGAGCCTGCCGAAGATGAGGCCATTACGGCTCGCCTCTAGGTGTCCTCCTCTGCATAGCGTCATTTAGAGAACAAGGGTGAGCACAACGTAAAAAAAAAAACCGTCAGCACAACGTAAAAAAAACCGGTTAGCACAACGTAAAAAAAAAGGAAAAAACTGGAAAAAAACCGGTCAACACAACGTAAAAAAAACTGGAAAAAAAACCGGTCAGCACAACGTAAAAAAAAGGAAAAAAACCGGTCACCACAACGTAAAAAAAATATCGGAGGAGCCTACCGAAGATGAGGCCATTACGGCTCGCCTTTAAGTGTCCTCCTCTGGATAGCGTCATTTAAAGAACAAGGGTGAGCACAACGTAAAAAAATGGAAAAAAATTGGTCAGCACAACGTAAAAAAAAAATCGGAGGAGCATGCCGAAGATGAGGCCATTACGGCTCTCCTTTAGGTGTCCTCCTCTAGATTGCGTCATTTAAAGAACAAGGGTCAGCACAACCCAAAAAAAAAACCGGTCAGCACAACATAAAAAAACTGGAAAAAAAACCGGTCAGCACAATGAAAAAAATCGGACGAGCCTGCTGAAGATGAGGCCATTACGGCTCGCCTTTAGGTGTCCCCCTCTAGATAGCGTCATTTAAAGAAGAAGGGTCAGCACAACCCTAAAAAAAAAAACTGGTCAGCACAACCTAAAAATAGAAAAAAACCGGTCAGCACAACGTAAAAAAAACTGGAAAAAAAACCAGTCAGCACAACGTAAAAAATAATGGAAAAAACTGGTCAGCACAACGTAAAAAAAATCGGAGGAGCCTGCCGAAGATAAGGCCATTACGGCTTGCCACTAGGTGTCCTCCTCTGCATAGCGTCATTTAAAGAAGAAGGGTTAGCACAACGTAAAAAAAAAAACCGGTCAGCACAACATAAAAAAATGAAAAAAAAACGGTCAGCACAACATAAAAAAAAACTGGTCAGCACAATGTAAAAAAATGGAAAAAAACCCGGTCAGTACAACGTAAAAGAAAAATCGGAGGTGCCTGCCGAAGATGAGGCCATTACGGCTCGCCTTTAGGTGTCCTCCTCTGGATATCGTCATTTAAAGAACAACGGTCAGCACAACGTAAAAAAAAAAAACCCGGTCAGCACAACCTAAAAAAATAGAAATAAAACCGGTCAGCACAACGTAAAAAAAAAACTGGAAAAAAACCAGTCAGCACAACGTAAAAAAAATTGGAAAAAAATCAGTCTGCACAACGTAAAAAATAATGGAAAAAAATCAGTCAGCACAACGTAAGAAAAAAATCGGAGGAGCCCGCCGAAGATGAGGTCATTACGGCTCGCCTCTAGGTGTTCTCCTCTTCATAGCATCATTTAAAGAACAAGTGTGAGCACAACGTAAAAAAAATACCGGTCAGCACAACCTAAAAAAATGAAAATAAACAGGTCAGCACGACATAAAAAAAAAACAGTCAACACAACGTAAAAGAAAATGGAAAAAAACTGGAAAAAACCGGTCAACACAACGTAAAAAAAAACTGGAAAAAAACCGGTCAGCAAAACGTTAAAAAAAAGGAAGAAACCGGTCAGCACAATGTAAAAAAAAATCGGAGGAGCCCGCCGAAGATGAGGCTATTACGACTCTCCTCTAGGTGTCCTCCTCTGCATAGCGTCATTTAAAGAACAAGGGTGAGCACAACGTAAAAAAAAAAAACCGGTCAGCACAACATAAAAAAAAACTGGTCAGCACAACGTAAAAAAATGGAAAAAAACTGGAAAAAAACCGGTCAACACAACGTAAAAAAATCTGGAAAAAAACCGGTCAACAAAACATAAAAAAAACCGGTCAGCACAACGTTAAAAAAACAAAAAAATCAGTCGACACAACGTAAAAAAAATCGGAGGAGCCTACCGAAGATGAGGCTATTACGGCTCGCCTTTAGGTTTCCTCCTCTGGATAGCGTCATTTAAAGAACATGGGTCAGTACAACGTAAAAAATTGGAAAAAAAATCGGTCAGCACAACATAAAAAAATCGAAGGAGGATGACGAAGATGAGGCCATTACGGCTCGCCTTTAGGTGTCTTCCTCTGGATTGCGTCATTTAAAGAACAAGGGTCAGCACAACCTTAAAAAAAAATCGGTCAGCACAATGTAAAAAAAACTGGAAAAAATCCGGTCAGCACAACGTAAAAAAAAATCGGAGGAGCCTGCCGAAGATGAGGCCATTTTGGCTCGCCTTTAGGTGTCCTCTTCTGGATAGCGTCATTTAAAGAACAAGGCTCAGCACAACCCTAAAAAAAAACTAGTCAGCACAACTTAAAAAAATTCAAAAAAACCGGTCAGCACAACGTAAAAAAACTGGAAAAAACTGGTCAGCACAACGTAAAAAAAATCGGAGGAGGCTGCCGAAGATGAGGCCATTACGGCGTCATTTAAAGAAGAAGGGTGAGCACAATGTAAAAAAAAAAACCAGTTATCACAACCTAAAAAAATGGAAAAAAATCGGTCAGCACAACGTAAAAAAAAAACTGGTCAGCACAACGTATAAAAAATGAAAAAAACTGGAAAAAAACCGGTGAGAACAACGTAAAAATAAACTGGAAAAAAACCGGTCAGCACAACGTAAAAAATAATGGAAAAAACCAGTCAGCACTATGTAAAAAAAAATCGGAGGAGCCTGCCGAAGATGAGCCCATTATGGCTCGCCTCTAGGTGTCCTCCTCTGCATAGCATCAGTTAGAGAACAAGGGTGAGCACAACGTAAAAAAAAAAAAACCGGTTAGCACAACCTAAAAAAATGGAAAAAAAATCCGGTCAGCACAACGTAAAAAAAAACCGGTCAGCACAACTTAAAAGAAATGGAAAAAAACAGGTCAGCACAACGTAAAAAAAACCGGTCAGCACAACGTTAAAAAAAAAGGAAAAAAATCGGCTAGCACAACGTAGAAAAAAATCGGAGGAGCCTACCGAAGATGAGGCCATTACGGCTCGCCTTTAGGTGTCCTTGTCTGGATAGCGTCATTTAAAGAACAAGGGTCAGCACAACATAAAAAAATGGAAAAAAACCGGTCAGTACAACGTAAAAAAAAATCAGAGGAGCATGCCGAAGATGAGGCCATTACGGCTCGCCTTTACGTGTCCTCCGCTGGATTGCGTCATTTAGAGAACAAGGATCAACACAACCCTAAAAAAAAACTGGTCAGCATAACCTAAAAATGGAAAAAAACCGGTCAGCACAATGTAAAAAAACTGGAAAAAATCTGGTCAGCACAACGCATTTAAAAAAAATCGGAGGAGCATGCCGAAGATGAGGCCATTACGGCTCGCCTTTACGTGTCCTCCTCTGGATTGCGTCATTTAAAGAACAAGGGTCAGCACAACCCTAAAAAAAAAATTGGTCAGCACAACCTAAAAAAATTGAAAAAAACCGGTCAGCACAAGGTAAAAAAAATTGGAAAAAAAACTGGGCAGCACAACGTAAAAAAAAATAGGAGGAGGCTGCCGAAGATGAGGCCATTACGGCTCGCCACTAGGTGTCCTCCTCTGCATAGCGTCATTTAAAGAAGAAGGGTGAGCACAACGTAAAAAAAAAACCGGTCAGCACAACCTAAAAAAATGAAAAAAAAACCGGTCAGCACAACGTAAAAAAAACTGGCCAGCACAACGCATAAAAAATGAAAAAAACTGGAAAAAAAACCGGTCTAAACAACGTAAAAAAACTTGAAAAAAAATCAGTCAGCACAACGTAAAAGAAAAATCGGAGGTGCCTGCCGAAGATGAGGCCATTACCGCTCGCCTTTAGGTGTCCTCCTCGGGATATCGTCATTTAAAGAACAACGGTCAACACAATGTAAAAAAAAAACCGGTCAGCACAACCTAAAAAAATGGAAAAAAACCGGTCAGCACAACGTAAAAAAAACTGGAAAAAAAACCGGTCAGCACAACGTAAAAAAACTGGAAAAAAAACCAGTCAGCACAACATAAAAAATAATGGAAAAAACCAGTCAGCACAAGTTAAGAAAAAAATCGGAGGAGCCTGGCCGAAGATGAGGCCATTACGGCTCGCCTCTAGGTGTCCTCCTTTGCATAGCGTCATTTAAAGAACAAGGGTGAGCACAACGTAAAAAAAAAATCGGTCAGTACAACCTAAAAAAATGGAAAAAAACAGGTCAGCATAACGTAAAAAAAAAACCCGGTCAGCACAACGTCAAAAAATGGGAAAAAACTGGAAAAAAATCGTTCAACACAACGTAAAAAAACTGGAAAAAAATCGGTCAGCACAACATATAAAAAATACAGGTCAGCACAACGTTAAAAAATAAGAAAAAAATCCGGTCAACACAACATAAAAAAAATCGGAGGAGCCTGCTGAAGATGAGGCCATTACGGCTCGCCTCTAGGTGTCCTCCTCTGCATAGCGTCATTTAAAGAACAAGGCTGAGCACAACGTAAAAAAAAACCTGTCAGCACAACGTAAAAAAAGGAAAAAAATTGGAAAAATACCGGTCAACACAACGTAAAAAAAATTGGAAAAAAACCGGTCAGCACAACGTAAAAAAAAATCGGAGGAGCCTACCGAAGATGAGGCTATTGCGGCTCGCCTTTAGGTGTCCTCCTCTGGATAGCGTCAATTTAAGAACAAGAGTCACCACAACATAAAATAATGGAAAAAAACCGGTCAGTACAACGTAAAAAAATCGGAGGTGCATGCCAAAGATGAGGCCATTACGGCTCGCCTTTAGGTGTCCTCCTCTGGATTGCGTCATTTAAAGAACAAGGGTTAGCACAACCCTAAAAGAAACCGGTCAGCACAACGTAAAAAAAATTTGGAAAAAAAACCGGTCAGCACAACGAAAAAAAATCGAACGAGCCTGCCGAAGATGAGGCCATTACGGCACGCCTTCAGGAGTCCTACTCTAGATAGCGTCATTTAAAGAACAAGGCTCAGCACAACATAAAAATTAAATCAGAGGTGCCTGCCGAAGATGAGGCCATTACGGCTCGCCTTTAGGTGTCCTCCTCTGGATATCGTCATTTAAAGAACAACGGTCTGCACAACATAAAAAAAAAGGTCATTACAACCTAAAAAAATGGAAAAAAACGGTCAGTACAACGTAAAAAAAAAACTGGAAAAAAACCGGTCAGCACAACGTAAAAAAAAACTAGAAAAAAAAATGGTCAGCACAACGTAAAAAATAATGGAAAAAAATCAGTCAGCACAACGTAAAAAAAATCGGAGGAGCCTGCCGAAGATGAGGCCATTACAGCTCGCCTCTAGGTGTCCTCCTTTGCATAGCGTCAGTTAAAGAACAAGGGTGAGCACAAGGTAAAAAAAAACAAAAAACGGTCAGCACAACCTAAAAAAATGGAAAAAAATTCGGTCAGCACAACGTAAAAAAATACCGGTCAGAACAATGTAAAAAAATTGGAAAAAAAGGGAAAAAATCGGTCAGCACAACGTTAAAAAAAGGAAAAAAACTGGTCAGCACAACGTAAAAAAAAATTGGAGGAGACTACCGAAGATGAGGCCATTACGGCTCGCCTTTAGGTGTCCTCCTCTGGATAGCGTCATTTAAAGAACAAGGGTCAGCACAACGAAAAAAAAATCGAAAGAGCATGCCGAAGATAAGGCCATTACGGCTCGCCTTTAGGTGTCCTCCTCTGGATGGCGTCATTTAAAGAACAAGGATCAGCACAACGTAAAAGAAAAAGCGGTCATCACAACCTAAAAAAATGGAAAAAAACCGGTCAGCATAATGTAAAAAAAAACTGGAAAAAAACTGGTCAGTACAACGTAAAAAGAATCGAAGGAGCCTGCCGAAGATGAGGCCATTACGGCTCGCCTTTAGGTGTCCTCCTCTGGATAGCGTCATTTAAAGAACAAGGCTCTACACAACGTAAAAAATAAATCGGAGGTGCCTACCGAAGATGAGGCCATTACGGCTCGGCTTTAGGTGTCATCTTCTGGACAGTGTCATTTAAAGAACAAGGGTCAGCACAACCCTAAAAAAAAAACCGGTCAGCATAACGTAAAAAAAGGAAAAAAATGGTTAGCACATCGTAAAAAAAAAATCGGCGGAGCTTACCGAAGATGAGGCCATTACGGCTCGCCTTTAGGTGTCCACCTTCGGATAGCATCATTTAAAGAACAAGGGTCAGCACAACGTAAAAAAATGGGAAAAAACCGGTCAGCACAACGTAAAAAAAAAATCAGAGGTGCATGCCGGAGATGAGGCCATTATGGCTCGCCTTTAGGTGTCCTCCTATGGATTACGTCGTTTAAAGAACAAGGGTCTGCACAACCCTAAAAAAAAAACAGTCAGCACAACGTAAAAAAAAATTGGAAAAAAACCAGTCAACACAACCTAAAAAAATGGAAAAAAACCGGTCAGCACAACGTAAAAAAAAATCGGAGGAGCCTGCTGAAGATGAGGCCATTACGGCTTACCTCTAGGTGTCTTCCTCTGGATAGCGTCAATTAAAGAACAAGGGTCAGCACAACCCTAAAAAAAAAAACTGATTCAGCACAACCTAAAAAAATGGAAAAAAACCGGTCAACACAACGTAAAAAAAAATCGGAGGAGCCTGCTGAAGATGAGGCCATTACGGCTTACCTCTAGGTGTCTTCCTCTGGATAGCGTCAATTAAAGAACAAGGGTCAGCACAACCCTAAAAAAAAAAACTGATTCAGCACAACCTAAAAAAAGGAAAAAAATCGGTCAGCACAACGTAAAAAAATAACTGAAAAAACCGGTGAGCACAACGTAAAAGAAAATCGGAGGAACCTGCCGAAGATGAGGCCATTACGGCTCGCCTTTAGGTGTCCTCCTCTGCATAGCGTCATTTAAAGAACAAGGGCCAGCACAACTTAAAAAAACGGTCAGCACAACCTGAAAAAAATGGAAAAAACCGGTCAGCACAACGTAAAAAATGAAAAAAACCGGTCAGCATAACGTAAAAAAAATTGGAAAAAAACTGGTCAACGCAACGTAAAAGAAAATCGGAGGAGCCTGCCGATGATGAGGCCATTACGGCTCGCCTTTACGTGTCCTCCTCTAGATAGTGTCATTTAAAGAACAAGGGTCAGCACAACGTAAAAAAAACCCGGTCAGCACAATCTAAAAAAATGGAAAAAAACCGGTCTGCACAACGTAAAAAAAACAGTTTAGCACAACGTAAAAAAAAGGAAAAAACCGGTCACCACAACGTAAAATAAAAATCGGAGGAGCCTACCGAAGATGAGGCCATTACGTCTCGCCTTTAGGTGTCCTCCTCTAGATAGTGTCAATTAAAGAACAAGGGTCAGCACAACGTAAAAAAATGGAAAAGAAACTGGTCAGCACAACATAAAAAAAATCGGAGGAGCATGTCGAAGATGAGGCCATTACGGCTTGCCTTTAGGTGTCCTCCTCTGGATTGCGTCATTTAAAGAACAAGGGTGAGCACAACCGTAAAAAAACCGGCCAGCACAACGTAAAAAAATGGAAAAAATCGATCAGCACAACAAAAAAAAATCGGACGAGCCTACCGAAGATGAGGCCATTACGGCTCGCCTTTAGGTGTCCTCCTCTGGATAGCGTCATTTAAAGAACAAGGGTCAGCACAACCCTAAAAAAAAAAACTGGTCAGCACAACCTAAAAAAATGGAAAAAAACCGTTCAGCACAACCTAAAAAAAACTGGAAAAAACCGGTCAGCACAACGTAAAAAAAATCAGAGGACCCTGCCGAAGATGAGGCCAATACGGCTTGCCTTTAGGTGTCCTACTCTGGATAGCATCATTTAAAGAACAAGGGTCACCACAACGTAAAAAAGAATCGCTCAGCACAACCTAAAAAATGAAAAAAAATGGTCAGCGCAAGGTAAAAAAAATGAAAAAAAATAGTCAGCACAACGTAAAAAAAAAAAAAAATCGGAGGAGCCTACCGAAGATGAGGCCATTACGGCTCGCCTTTAGGTGTCCTCCTTTGGATAGTGTCATTTTAAGAACAAGGGTCAGCACAACCCTAAAAAAAAAACAGTCAGCACAACGTAAAAAAAAAGAAAAAAAACGGTCAGCACATCGTAAAAAAAAAATCGGAGGAGCCTACCAAAGATGAGGCCATTACGCCTCGCCCTTAGGTGTCCTCCTCTGGATAGCGTCATTTAAAGAACAAGGGTTAGCACAACGTAAAAAAATGGAAAAAAAACCGGTCAGCACAACGTAAAAAAAAATCGGATGTGCATGCCGGAGATGAGGCCATTACGGCTCGCCTTTAGGTATCCTCCTCTGGATTACGTCTTTTAAAGAACAAGGTTCAGCACAACCCAAAAAAAAAACCGGTCAGCACAACGTAAAAAAAACTGGAAAAAAACCGGTCAACACAATGAAAAAAAATCAGAGGAGCCTGCCGAAGATGAGGCCATTGCGGCTCGCCTATAGGTGTCCTCCTCTGGATAGCGTCATTTATAGAACAAGGGTCAGCACAACCCTAAAAAAAAAACTGGTCAGCACAACCGAAAAAAATGGAAAAGAATCGGTCAGCACAACGTAAAAAAAACTGAAAAAAACCGGTCAGCACAACGTAAAAAAAAATCGGAGGAGCCTGCCGAAGATGAGGCCATTACGGCTCCCCTTTAGGTGTCCTCCTCTGGATAGCGTTATTTAAAGAACAAAGGTCAGCACAACGTAAAAAAAAACCGGTCAGCACAATCTAAAAAAATGAAAAAAACCGGTCAGCACAACGTAAAAAAAACCTGGACAGCACAACGTAAAAAAAATCGGTCAGCACAACGTAAAAAAAATGAAAAAAACCGGTCAGCACAACGAAAAAAATTGGAGAAGCCTGCCTCTTCGGCCATTACGGCTTGCCTTTAGCTGTCCTCCTCTGGATAGTGTCATTTAAAAAACAAGTGTCAGCACAAAAAAAACCGGTTAGCACAATGTAAAAAAAAACTAGAAAAAACCGGTCAGCACAACGTAAAAAAATCGGAGGAGGTTGCCGAAGATGAGGCCATTACGGCTCGCCACTAGGTGTCCTCCTCTGCATAGCGCCATTTAAAGAAGAAGGGTGAGCACAACGTAAAAAAAAACCGGTCAGCACAACCTAAAAAAATGGAAAAGAACCGGTCAGCACAACGTAAAAAAAAAACTTGTCAGCACAACGTAAAAAAAAAGAAAAAAAACTGGAAAAAACCGGTCAACACAACGTAAAAAAACTGGAAAAATAATCAGTCAGCACAACGTAAAAGAAAAATCGGAGGTGCCTGCCGAAGATGAGGCCATTACAGCTCACCTTTAGGGGTCCTCCTTGGGATATCGTCATTTAAAGAACAACGGTCAACACAACGTAAAAAAAAAAACCGGTCAGCACAACGTAAAAAAAAAAATGGAAAAACCCGGTCAGCACAACGTAAAAAAAACTGAAAAAAAACCAGCCAGCACAACGTAAAAGTTAATGGAAAAAAACCAGTCAGCACAACGTAAGAAAAAAATCGGAGGAGCCTGGCCGAAGATGAGGCCATTACGGCTCGCTTCTAGGTGTCCTCCTTTGCATAGCGTCATTTAAAGAACAAGGCTGAGCACAACGTAAAAAAAAAATCGGTCAGCACAACCTAAAAAAATGGAAAAAAACTGGTCAGCACAACGTAAAAAAAATCGGTCAGCACAACGTAAAAAAATAGGAAAAAACTGGAAAAAAATCGGTCAGCATAACGTAAAAAAAACCGGTCAGCACAACGTTAAAAAAAGGGAAAAAACCGGTCAACACAACATAAAAAAAATCGGAGGAGCCTGCCGAAGATGAGGCCATTACGGCTCGCCTCTAGGTGTCCTCCTCTGCATAGCGTCATTTAAAGAACAAGGGCAACGTAAAAAAAAAACTTGAAAAAAATCGGTCAGCACAACGTAAAAAAAAAACCGGTTAGCACAACGTAAAAAAAAGGAAAAAACTGGAAAAAAACCGGTCAACACAACGTAAAAAAACTGGAAAAAAACCGGTCAGCACAACGTTAAAAAAAGGAAAAAAACCGGTCAGCACAACGTAATAAAAAATAGGTCAACACAACGTAAAAAAATGGAAAAAAATCGGTCAACACAATCTAAAAAAAACTGGAAAAAAAAACCGGTCAGCACAACGTAAAAAAAAGGAAAAAATTGGTCAGCACAACGTAAAAAAAAATCGGAGGAGCCTACCGAAGATGAGGCCTTTACGGCTCGCCTTTAGGTGTCCTCCTTTGGATAGCGTCATTTAAAGAACCAGGGTCACCACAATGTAAAAAAATGGAAAAAAATCGGTCAGCACAACGTAAAAAAAAATTGGAGGACCATGCCAAAGATGAGGCCATTACGGCACGCCTTTAGGAGTCCTACTCTGGATAGCGTCATTTAAAGAACAAGGCTCAGCACAACATAAAAAATAAATCGGAGGTACCTGCGGAAGATGAGGCCATTATGGCTCGCCTTTAGGTGTCCTCCTCTGGATATCGTCATTTAAAGAACAACGGTCAGCACAACATAAAAAAAATCGGTCAGCACAACCTAAAAAATGGAAAAAAAAAAACCGGTCAGCACAACGTAAAAAAAAATGGCAAAAAAAAGTCAGCACAACGTAAAAGAAAAATCGGAGGAGCCTGCCGAAGATGAGGCCATTACGGCTAGCCTTTAGGTGTCCTACTCTGGATAGCGTCATTTAAAGAACAAGAGTCAGCACAACCCTAAGAAAAAAACTGGTCAGCACAACCTAAAAAAATGGAAAAGAATCAGTCAGCACAACGTAAAAAAAACTGAAAAAAAAACCGGTCAGCACAACGTAAAAAAAATCGGAGGAACCTGCCGAAGATGAGGCCATTACGGCTCGCCTTTAGGTGTCCTCCTCAGGATAGCGTCATTTAAAGAACAAGGGTCAGCACAACGTAAAAAAAACCGGTCAGCACAACGTAAAAAAAAACCGGTCAGCACAACGTATAAAAAACATGGAAAAAAAACCGATCAGCACAACATAAAAAAATCGGAGATGCCTACCGAAGATGAGGCCATTACGACTTGCCATTAGGTGTCCTCCTCTAGATGTCATTTAAAGAACAAGGGTCAGCAGAACGTAAAAAAAATGAAGAAAAACCGGTCACCACAACGAAAAAAAAAATCGGGGAAGCCTGCCGAAGATGAGGCCATTACGGCTCGCCTTTAGCTGTCCTCCTCTGGATAGCGTCATTTAAAAAACAAGGGTTAGCACAAAAAAAACCGGTTAGCACAACCTAAAAAAATGAAAAAAAACCGGTCCTCACAACATAATAAAAACTTGAAAAAAAATTGGTCAGCACAACGTAAAAGAAAAATCGGAGGAGCCTGCCGAAGATGAGGCCATTACGACTCGCCTCTAGGTGTCCTCCTTTGCATAGCATCATTTAAAGAACAAGGGTGTGCACAACGTAAAAAAAAAATAGTCAACACAACCGAAAAAAGTGGAAAAAAACTGGTCAGCACAACGTAAAAAAAAAAAGGTCAACACAACGTAAGAAAAATGGAAAAAATCGGTCAACAAAACGTAAAAAAAACAGAAAAAAATCGGTCAGCACAACGTAAAAAAAATCGGTTAGCACAACGTAAAAAAAAGGAAAAAAACCGGTCAGCACAACGTAAAAAAAATCGGAGGAGCCTACCGAAGATGAGGCCATTACGTCTCGCCTTAAGGTGTACTCCTCTGGATAGCGTCATTTAAAGAACAAGAGTCAGCACCACGTAAATAAATGGAAAAAAAACCGGTCAGCACAACGTAAAAAAAAATCGAAGGAGCATGCCGAAGATGAGGCCATTACGGCTCGCCTTTAGGTGTCCTCCTCTGGATTGCGTCATTTAAAGAACAAGGGTCAACACAACCCTAAAAAAAACCGGTCAGCATAACGTAAAAAAACTGGAAAAAAACCGGTCAGCACAACGTAAAAAAATCAGACGAGCTTGTCGAAGATGAGGCCATTGCGGCTCGCCTTTAGGTGTCCTCCTCTGGATAGCGTCATTTAATGAACAAGGGGTCAGCACAACCCTAAAAAAAACTGGTCAGCACAACCTTAAAAATGGAAAAAAACCGGTCAGCACAACTTACAAAAATCTGGAAAAAAACCGGTCAGCACAATGTAAAAAAAAAATCGTAGGAGCCTGCCGAAGATGAGGCCATTACGGCTCGCCATTAGGTGTCCTCCTCTCGATAGCATCATTTAAAGAACAAGGGTCAGCACAACCCTAAAAAAAAAACTGGTCAGCACAACCTAAAAAATGGAAAAAAACCGGTCAGCACAATGTAAAAAAAACTGGAAAAAAACCGGTCAGTACAACGTAAAAGAAAATCGGAGGAGCCTGCCGAAGATGAGGCCATTACGGCTCGCCTTTAGGTGTCCTCCTCTGGATAGCATCATTTAAAGAACAAGGCTCTGCACAACGTAAAAAAATGGAAAAAAAACTAGTCAGCACAACGTAAAAAAAATCGGAGGAGCATGCCGAAGATGAGGCCATTACGGCTCGCCTTTAGGTGTCCTCCTCTGGATTGCGTCATTTAAAGAACAAGGGTCAGCACAACCCTAAAAAAACCGGTCAGCACAACGTAAAAAAAATGGAAAAAAACCGGTCAGCACTACGAAAAAAAAATCGGACGAGCCTGCCGAAGACGAGGCCATTACGGCTCGCCTTTAAGTGTCTTCCTCTGAATAGCATCATTTCAAGAACAAGGGTCAGCACAACCCTAAAAAAAAAACTGATCAGCACAACCTAAAAAAATGGAAAAAACCAGTCAGCACAATGTAAAAAAAATATGAAAAAAAACCGGTCAGCAGAATTTAAAAAAAAATGGAGGAGCCTGCCGAAGATAAGGCCATTACGGCTCGCCTTAAGGTGTCATCCTCTGGATAGCGTCATTTAAAGAACAAGGCTCAGCACAACGTAAAAAAGAAATCGGAGCTGCCTGCCGAAGATGAGGCCATTACGGCTCGCCTTTAGGTGTCTTCCTCTGGATATCGTCACTTAAAGAACAACGGTCAGCACAACCTAAAAAAAACCGGTCGGCACAACCTAAAAAAATGGAAAAAAACCGGACAGCACAACGTAAAAAAAATCGGAGGAGCCTGCCGAAGATGAGGCCATTACGGCTTGCCTTTAGGTGTCCTCCTCTGAATAGCGTCATTTAAAGAACAAGGGTCAGCACAACGAAAAAAAAACCGCTCAGCACAACCTAAAAAATGGAAAAAAATGGTCAGCGCAAGGTAAAAAAAATGAAAAAAAATGGTAACCACAACGTAAAAAAAAATCGGAGGAACCTGCCGAAGATGAGGCCATTACGGCTCGCCTTTAGGTGTCCTCCTTTGGAAAGTTTCATTTTAAGAACAAGGGTCAGCACAACCCTAAAAAAAAAAACCGGTCAGCACAACAAAAAAAAGGAAAAAAACGGTCAGCACATTGTAAAAAAAATNTGAGGCCATTACGCCTCGCCTTTAGATGTCCTCCTCTGGATAGCGTCATTTAAAGAACAAGGGTCAGCACAACGTAAAAAAATGGAAAAAAAACGGTCAGCACAACGTAAAAAAAAATCAGAGGTGCATGCCGGAGATGAGGCCATTACGGCTCACCTTTAGGTGTCCTCCTCTGGATTACGTCTTCTAAAGAACAAGGGTCAGCACAACCTAAAAAAAGAATCGGTCAGCACAACGTAAAAAAAAACTGAAAAAAAACCGGTCAGCATAACGTAAAAAAAAATCGGAGGAACCTGCCGAAGATGAGGCCATTACGGCTCGCCTTTAAGTGTGCTCCTCTGGATAGCGTCATTTAAAGAACAAGGGTCAGCACAACATAAAAAAAAACAGTCAGCACAACCGAAAAAAGTGGAAAAAAACCGGTCAGCACAAAATAAAAAAAAACAGGTCAACACAACGTAAAAAAATGGAAAAAAATCGGTCAACAAAACGTAAAAAAAACTGTAAAAAAAACCGGTCAGCACAACGTAAAAAAAACCGGTTAGCACAACGTTAAAAAAAGGAAAAAACCGGTCAGCAAAACGTAAAAAAAAATCAGAGGAGCCTACCGAAGATGTGGCCATTACGGCTCGCCTTTAGGTGTACTCCTCTGGATAGCGTCATTTAAAGAACAAGAGTCAGCAAAACGTAAAAAATTGGAAAAAAAACCGGTCAGCACAACGTAAAAAAAATCGAAGGAGCATACCGAAGATGAGGCCATTACGGCTCGCCTTTAGGTGTCCTTCTCTGGATTGCGTAATTTAAAGAACAAGGGTCAACACAACCCTAAAAAAAACCGGTCAGCACAACGTAAAAAAAACTGGAAAAAAACCGGTCAGCACAACGAAAAAAAATTGGACGAGCCTGCCGAAGATGAGGCCATTACGGCTCGCCTTTAGGTGTCCTCCTCTCGATAGCGTCATTTAACAAACAAGGGGTCAGCACAACCCTAAAAAAAAACTGTTCAGCACAACCTTAAAAAATGGAAAAAAATCGGTCAGCACAATGTAAAAAAATCTGGAAAAAAACCGGTCAGCACAATGTAAAAAAAAAAATCGTAGGAGCCTCCCGAAGATGAGGCCATTACGGCTCGCCATTAGGTGTCCTCCTCTCGATAGCATCATTTAAAGAACAAGGGTCAGCACAACGTGAAAAACATGGAAAAAATTGGTCAACACAACGTAAAAAAAAATCGGAGGACCCTGCCGAAGATGAGGCCATTACGGCTCGCCTTTAGGTGTCCTCCTCTGGATATCGTCCTCCTTTGGAATTTTAATTGAATTTTCGGCCCAAAAATAATAGCTCCCAGGAGGCTGCCCTGCCCTTGTGGAGGGCAGGGCAGAAAATTGATGTGTGGTGCGGCTTGGTGCGGGCTGGTGCGGTCTTGGTGCGCAGAACGCTGCCCTGCCCTCGCAGAGGGCAGGGCAGGAAAAATTGGTGCGCCAGAGATGTACCACGGTGCGTGGTGATGCTGCCAGAATCATGCCATGGTGCGCCAGAATGGTGCCTTGGTGCACAGGATGCTGCCCTGCCCTCGCGGAGAGCAGGGCAGAAAAAGTTGGTGCGCCAGAATTGTGATTTGGTGCGCGCTGGTGCTGCCAGATTCATGCCATGGTGCGCCAGAATTGAGACTTGGTGCGCCAGATTCATGCACCAACAAAATGCTGCCCTGCCCTCGCGGAGGGCAGGGCAGTGTTTCCAAAATGAAGTCCCGCGTTCGAATCCTGGCTGCTACACACGCTTATTCATTTTCTTTGGCTTTCTTGGCACGGTAATGGGACTTAGTTCCTTGCTTCCTCATGGTTCCGTGTTCAACTCTTGTGCCAAGCATTATAGGCATTTTTCCTTTGATTTTCTTCCTTGGTGAGCCCGATACTGCCCTTGTGGAGGGCAGGGCAACATTTTCTTCTTCTTGATTCCAAGGCACAAATTTGTGCTCTGCCCTTGTAGTGGGCAGGGCAGAGTTGCCTTCTTTGCTTTGTTCCCTTATGTTGCCCTCCTAGAGGGCAGTGTGCCCTTGTGGAGGGCAATGCTTGCCTCCCCCATTGCATGCGGCACACTTTTACTTCCTTTGACCACGCTTCC
>NW_026264331.1:134039-136663 GCF_000817695.3 Arachis duranensis
GTCACTTAGATCAACTGATTTGGGATGGTCAATTGAAAGTCCACAATAAAGAGCAACTTAGATACAGAACATTTAGTTATCCAAAGAGATGCTGGGCATCAATGATCCTAGGAGGAAATAGTGAGCTATATGTCTATGGTGGAAAGATGTTGAGTAAAAATAAAGCCAAAGGCTACTACTGCAACATTAGACACCAAGCCTCCAAAAGAATAATAAGCTTTGTAAGCAAAATAAGAAAAGAAAAGTTAGAAAGGGAGGAAGTAAAGAGTAAACCTTATAACAGCAAATTTAGTAAGCCTTTGAGGAAAGATGTATATTATGTAACAGCAAACAATAACTTGGGTTGTCATTGTCTGCATAAAAACTCCATAAATCAAGTTCTGCTATATGCCTAATAAGGATATGTTTGCTCTTCTTGTTCATTTCATTTTCTCTTAGTTTTGATGCTTGCTTGGGGACAAGCAAGAATTAAGTTTGGTGTTGTGATGACAGGTCATCATATACCCATTTTTTCAAGCTTCACTTGTTTTATTAGTCTTTATGCACTTTCTTGCATCTTAAGTAAGTGATTTGGAATGAAAATGCATAACTTCTTTAAATCAAACAACCACCATTAAATTGATGCTAAATCATGAGGTTTGAGCAAGAATTAATTGATTTTTAATGAATTATAAACCTTGTGAATTTAGAGATACTTTGAGTGGTTGTTTTGGTTTCTTGTAGGTGAAGAAAGAAAGAAAAAAAGGAAAAACGTGGCTTAAGAAAGCGTGGCCCAAGAGATAAGAAGTGTGGCGCATGGAAGGGAGGAAGCAAACATTGCCCTCCACAAGGACACACTGCCCTCCAGGAGGGCAACATAATGAAACAAGCTTTGAGAAGCAACACTGCCCTGCCTACAACAAGGGCGGAGCACAATTTGATGCCAAGGATCAAGGAGAGCAAAAACTCTGCCCTGCCCTCTTCAAGAGCAATATCGGGCTCATCAAAGAAATAAATTCAAGGAAAAAGCTTACCAATGCTTGCCACAAGGTTCGAACTCATGAGCAAGGGGGAGTGGGAGAGCGCTACTCACAAGCTTGCTTTCAATCTCCCAGGATCGAACACGGCACCATGAGGAAGCAAGGAACTAAGCATGACTTTGGTGCCAAGAAAACCAACGAAAAGGGAGCAGCATGTGCCTCCACCGAGTATCGAACGTGGGATTTCACCTTTGGCACATTGCCCTGCCCTCCACAAGGGCAGGGCAGCATTTTGTGATGCACGGCCAGCGCACAAGAGTTGGCGCACCAAGGGAGTCTTGGCAGCAGCAGCACGCACGGGCAGTAGAATCTGGCGCACCACAAAACTCTGCCCTGCCCTCCACAAGGGCAGGGCAGCATCCTGTAGCACCACACGCACGCACAAGGGCCGCAAGCACAATTTCCTGCCCTGCCTTCCACAAGGGCAGGGCAGCCTCCTGGAAGCCAATTTTTCATGGGCTGAAAATTGGATTAAAAATCCAATTTAATTCATTTCTTCACCAAATCAAAAGCCCATCCAAATCCCAAGATCCAAGAATAGAAAGTGTATAAATAGGAGATAGTTTGATGTAATTAGGACCTTTTTTTGAAGCTTTGAATTTTCTTTTATTTTTGACTTTTGAACCTTCTCTTGGAGACTTTACTGAGAGCTAGGCATTGAGATTTCAGAGAATTGGGGAGGAGAATTGATCTCTCTTCTTCCTCGTTCTTGCTTGAGCATTTTTACTCTTCGTGTTTGAGTCTTGGGTGTGAAGAATTGAGGAAATTCTGTCTCAATCTCCATTCAAGATCTCCTTAATTCCTCTTCTGCATAATTGAGTTCAATTACATTTCTTGTACTGCTTCTTCTTTAATTTCTTGTTAATTGCTTTGTGAACTTGGATCTGGGAAGGCAATTGAGATCTAGACTTTACTCTCTAGTCTCTGGAGTCCTGAGATCCCATTTTCCTTTTTGGTTCTTCTGTGAACCCCTGCTGCAATTAAATTTCCATTTCTGTTTAAGATCTAGTCTATTTCAATTCATCTCTTGTTTAGTTAATTGTTGCAATTTAATTTCCCTTGTTTGAATTCTGAAATCCCAGTCCTCAAATCCCTTTTCCATTCAAGCAATTTATATTCTTGCACTTTAAGTTACTGCAATTTACATTTCTTGCACTTTAAGTTTCAGTCATTTAATTTCTTGTTCTTTAAGATTCAGCATCTTTACTTTCTGTTCTCTTTAATTTCTGCAATTCATCCCTCTCCCTTTACATTTCCTACTATTTACTTACTGTTGGCTACAAAATCACTCAACCAATACTTGATTCGCTTGACTAAATCAACCACTGAACTAAAATTGCTCAATCCTTCAATCCCTGTGTGATTGACCTCACTCCCGTGAGTTTTATTACTTGATGCGACCCGGTACACTTGCCGGTGAGTTTTGTGTTGGATCGTTTTCCACACATCAAGTTTTTGGCGCCGTTGTCGGGGATTGAAATAGATTGACAATTATTAAGTGAAGTGGAGGTCTAGATTAAGCACTTTTTCTTTTCTGTTTCTTTAAGTTTTACTAACACACTAACTGTTTGAATTTTTGCTTAAACTAACTAAAACTTCATTCTA
>NW_026264331.1:136900-138204 GCF_000817695.3 Arachis duranensis
AACTGCTCTTTTGGAGGAGGGCCATTGGAGGACCCAAATCAACACTTATCTACCTTCTTGAGGATTTGTGACACTGTCAAAACCATTGGTGTGCCTCCTAACAGCTACAAGTTACTGCTCTTCCCATTCTCTCTCAGGGACAAAGCCACTCAATGGCTAGAAACATTTCCAAAGGAGAGCATCAACACTTGGAATGATTTGGTAAGCAAGTTTCTTGCCAAATTTTATCCCCCTCAAAGGATCATAAGATTGAAGACTGAGGTGCAGACATTCACTCAAATGGATGCTGAAAATTTATATGAAGCATGGGAAAGATATAAGGCACTGTTGAGGAAATGTCCACCAGAGATGTTCACTGAGTGGGACAAGTTACAGAACTTCTATGAGGGACTCACTCTTAAAGCTCAAGAAGCACTTGATCATTCAGCCGGAGGCTCATTACAACTCATGAAAACTACAGAGGAAGCTCAAAATCTCATTGATATGGTGGCTAACAACCAATATTTCTTTACTCATCAAAGGCAGCACTAACCATCACAAAGGAAAGGAGTGCTAGAATTTGAAGGAGTGGATACAATCCTAGCTCAACACAAAGTGATGCAGCAGCAAATCCAGCAACAATTTGAGCAAATGGCCAAAAGAATTGATGGCCTGCAAGTTGCATCAGTGAGTGCCACAAGTCAACCATCAACTACTTGGGGGCAAAATGAAGAAATTCAAGAGGAGCAACAGTAAGAGCAAGTCCAATACATGCACAACCAAAATCCTGGAACAAATGAAGTCTATGGTGATACTTACAATCCTTCTTGGAAAAACCATCCCAACCTCAGATGGGGAGACAACCACAATCAAACTCAGTAGCCATGGCAAAGGAACTCAAATCAAAACAATTGGAAAAACACAAACCAAAACAACCAGCCAAACACTAACCAAAATACATACAGAAAACCACAAAACACTTATCCCAACTCTAACCATTATCCACCCAATAACTACCCAACCAACCAAAACACTTACCATCATCCATCAACACCCCAAAACCAACCAATCTCATAAGACTCTCAGAGGATTACTAATCTGGAGATGCTCATGGAGAAGATGATGAAGAACCAAGAATTGACAACAAAGAACCAAGAAGCCTCCATGAAGAACCTAGAAAGACAGATTAGACAAATCTCCAAGCAGATTTCTGTTGAAAAACCATCAAGCTTACTACCAAGTGACACCATTCCTAATCCAAAAGAGGAGTGCAAGGCAATACAGTTAAGGAGTGGAAAAATCCTGCTAAAAGATGAAGAAGCCAC
>NW_026264331.1:138319-140343 GCF_000817695.3 Arachis duranensis
TAAGGACCAACACTTTTCTAAATTCCTTGAGGTTTTCAAGAAGCTAGAGATCAACATACCCTTGGCTGAGGCATTGGAGCAAATGCCTCTATATGCCAAGTTCTTAAAAGAGCTTATCATCAAGAAAAGGAGTTGGATTGAAAAAGAGACTGTGCTGCTCACTAAAGAATGCAGTGCATTAATCAGAAAAGGGCTCCCTCCCAAGCTTGAAGATCCTGGAGGTTTTTTCCTGCCTTGCACTATTGGAAGCCTATGTATCAACAAGGGGATGTGTGACTTAGGAGCAAGTATAAATCTAATTCCATCTTCTTTAGTGAAAAAGCTTGGCATAAGAGAGGTGAAACCAATACAGATGTCCTTGGAATTGGTGGACCAATCAGTGGTATATCCTAAAGGGTTGATTGAAAACCTTTTAGTTAAGGTTGACAAGTTCATCTTTCCTACGGATTTTGTGATCCTGGAATCTTCAGAAAATGGCAATGACTCCATAATACTTGGTCGACCATTTTTGGCCACTGCTAGAGCCATTGTAGATATAGAGCAGGGAGAGCTAACCCTCAGGATGCATGAAGAAAGCATCACCCTGAAAGTATTTCCAGAATCACAGAGTAATGAAGGAACAAGCAAGACAAGTAGTGACTCTCTTCCAAAGCAAGCAACCAACAATACACTAGACCAGAAAAATGAGCAGGTGCAAGAAGGAAAAGGAATTCAAAAAGAAGCCGGGATGATAAACAAACAGGAAGGTATCACAACTCAAGTCACTGTCAAGGGAGAAAGATCAACAAGAAAGAAAAAGATGAAGAACAAGAAGAAGGCTTACAAAGGGTGGAAAAATAAAAAAATCCTAACTGAAGGATTTTCCAAAGGTGACAAGGTGCAACTAGTATATCAACAGCTGGGAACAGAAGATCATTACACTGTCAACCAAGTACTCTCTCTTGAGCACATTGAAATTGAGCATCAAGGCACACAGAGAAAGCTTACCGTGAGAGGGGACAAATTGAGACACCACCAGCATCACCCGCCCTAAAGGGAGTTCAATGTCAAGCTAGTGAAAATAAAAGAGCGCTTCATGGGAGGCAACCCATGATTTAAGATTTCTGTCTTTTCTTTTATCCAATAAGATATGATTACCTGCGCATGATTTTGAACTTTCATATTTGATAAATGCATACATTGTTTTAGAGCATAAGTCAGACTTCTAAGTTTGGTGTACCTTAAGGCACACCCAATATTTGCTTTTCAAAAGAAAGGGGGCTGTTCTTAGAACATATGTAAAATCATTTTGATGAAGCATATGACCAAACACTAAGTTTGGTGTCTACATATGTAACACTGTTCAGCAGATCATTTCCTATTCATGGAATCAAAACCATACAGAAAGGGATCATGCATCATAATTTTTTTTGAAATATAAAATACATCAATTGTGAAGAATGGTTTGCATTGCTAAGCCATCCCCTCAATAAGAGATAAGTTTGGTGTTCACTGGTGGACGAAATTGTGATCCTTAATTAAAGGCTCCTTGGCATGTGCCAAAGAGAACTAATTTAACTAACTGATTACTTTCTTTTCACAATTCCGTTCAACTAACCAGCAAGTGTACTGGGTCGTCCAAGTAATACCTTACGTGAGTAAGGGTCGAATCCACAGAGATTATTGGTTTGAAGCAATCAATATTTATTTTATTAATCTTAGTCAGGATGTCAACAAGGATTATTTGGATTAAAAGTGAAATTACTAGATTTGATTATAAAAATAAAAGAGGGAACAATGTTACTTTGATTTGCAGTACTGGGGAATATGTTGGAGTTTTGGAGATGCTTTGTCCTCTGACTTCAACTCTTCCTTGAAATCCTCTTCTCACACGCAGGTTCCTTCCATGGCAAGCTCTATGTAGGGTGTCACCGTTGTCAGTGGCTACTTCCCATCCTCTCAGTGAAAACGTTCCTATGCTCTGTCACAGCACGGCTAATCATCTGTCGGTTCTCAATCAGGTTGGAATAGAATCCATTGATTCT
>NW_026264331.1:142494-143643 GCF_000817695.3 Arachis duranensis
TGTCCTTAGACTTCCTGTTTGCTATTTTGTATAGCTCACATGAGATCAACTGATGGACTTCTACTTCTTTTCCCAACATGATGCAGTGAATCATGACAGCTCTTTTGATGGTGACTTCAGAATGGTTGCTGGTGGGCAATATGGAACGACTAATAAAGTCCAGCCAGCCTCTGGCTACTGGTTTTAGATCTTCTCTTTTGAGTTGAACTGGGATGCCAGTTGTACTGGTGGTCCACTTGGCTCCAGGGATGCATATATCCTCCAAAACCTTGTCCAACCCTTTATTGATCCTCATCATTCTCCTATTAAAGGAGTCTGGGTCATCCTTCGGTTGAGGAATCTTGAATATCTCCCTGATCTTGTCAGAATTGGTATGAATGATCTTTCCTCTGACTAAGGTCTTGTGGTCAAAGAGAGCAGCTCCAATGATTCTTTGCCTTTCTGTCTGCCATAGATTAGCATAGAATTCTTGAACCATATTCTTCCCCACTTTCGTTTCAGGATTGGCCAGAATTTCCCAATTCCTGTTTCGAATTTGCTCTTGGATCTCCGGATATTCATCTTCTTTCAGATCAAATCTGACTTCCGGGATCACTGATCTGTGACTCATTATCTTGTAGTAATGGTCTGAATGTTCTTTAGTTAAGATAACTTCCCTTAGTTCCAAAGTGGCTTTGGAACGCTTTCTTTCTTTCCTCTTGGGGCGGTTTGTTTCCCTTTAGGAGCCATGATCAAGAGACACAATAGTTTTTGTGATCACGGGAAAAACACACCAAACTTAGAGCTTTGCTTGTCCCCAAGCAAAAGAAAGAGAAAAGCTTTGCTTATCCTCAAGCAAAAGAGAAGAAAGAAGAGGGAGAGAAGGAGAGCAATTGTTGGAATGGTGATGGTGAGGGGTGCACCGAACACAATATAGAGGGAGGGGGGTGGGAAATTTTCGAAAAAAAAAGAAAGAGATAAGATAAAAGATATGATTTTAAAAATTATGGTAAGATAAAAGATATGATTTTAAAAAGGAAAAGATATGAATCATAATTTAAAAGATAATTTTGAAATTTAATTTTGAAGAAGATTTTAAAAGATAATTGATGTGTTGAAAACAAATTTGAAAAGATGATGGATTGAATTGGAAAGCCATTTGTTCTTTTG
>NW_026264331.1:148820-149580 GCF_000817695.3 Arachis duranensis
GAATCTTTATTTCAAGAGTCCTGAGATAGTCTGCAAAGCGGGCAAATTGCTTATCCTGTTCCGCTTGGCGGAGTTTTTGAGGATAAGGCATTTTGGCTTTGTATTCCTCAACTTTAGTTGCTGCAGGTTTATTACCTGCAGAAGTGGGTTGGGAAGCCTTTTTAGAAGGGTTGTTATCAGCACTTGTATGTGACTGATCACCCACTGGCGTTTGAATACCAGGGGTGGAAGCTGGGGTGGCGTTAAACGCCACCTTCTTGCTTGTTACTGGCGTTTGAACGCCAGAACCATGTTCCTTTTGGGCGTTCAACGCCAGATCCATGCTTGTTTCTGGCGTTGAACGCCAGAAATGAGCATGGTCTGGGCGTTCAGCGCCAGCTTTATCCCTTTCTGGGCTCTGCCTATCCTCAGAGGGATTTTGAGTAGCTATTTGTTCATTTCCTGTCTTCTTGCTGCTTTGAAGTGAGGTATTTAATGTTTTCCCACTTCTTAATTGAACTGCTTGGCATTCATCTGCTATTTCTTTTGATAGTTGCTTTTCTGTCTGTTTTAATTGCACTTCCATGTTCCTGTTAGCCATTTTTGTTTCCTGTAACATTTCCTTGAATTCGGCTAGCTGCTGAGTTAGAAAGTCTAATTGCTGATTGAATTCATTAGCCTGATCCACCGGACTGAGTCCTGCAGTTACTGTTTTAGCTTCTTCTTTCATGGAAGATTCACTGCTTAGGTACAGATGCTGATTTCTGGCAACTGTATCAAT
>NW_026264332.1:0-624 GCF_000817695.3 Arachis duranensis
CTTTCCCAAGCTTCATAGAGGGATTCTCCTTCCTTCTGTCTGAAGGTTTGGACTTCCACTCTAAGCTTACTCAATTTTTGATGTGGAAAGAACTTTACCAAGAAGGCATTGACTAGCTTTTCCAAAGAGTTCAAGCTTTCTTTAGGTTGTGAGTCCAACCATATCCTAGCTCTGTCTCTTACAGCAAAAGGGAATAGCATAAGTCATTTTGATTAGATCAGAGACCATAGTTGCTAAGTCAGAGTGGCTCTGCTTAGAATTCTCTGTCTGTTGCTGAGAAGATGATGGAAAAAGCTTGCCATTGCTAAACCTGTTTCTTCCACCATTATTGTTGTTGAAACCTTGTTGAGGTCTCTGTTGATCTTTCCATGAGAGATTTGGATGATTTCTCTATGAAGGATTATAGGTGTTTCCATAGGGTTCTCCCATGTAGTTCACCTCTTCCATTGAAGGGTTCTCAGGATCATAAGCTTCTTCTTCAGATGAAGCATCCTTAGTACTGCCTGGTGCATTTTGCATTCCAGACAGACTTTGAGAAAACATATTGACTTGTTGAGTCAATATTTTGTTCTGAGCCAATATGGCATTCAGAGTGTCAATCTCAAGAACTCCTTTCTTCTGATT
>NW_026264332.1:4019-11761 GCF_000817695.3 Arachis duranensis
AGCATTGAAGCTTTCATGTGTAGAGACTTTTCTTGGAGTTAAACGCCAGCTTTTGTGCCAGTTTGGGCGTTTAACTCCCATTCTTGTGCCAGTTCCGGCGTTTAACGCCGGGCAGTTTTGAGCTGATTTGAGACGCCGATTTGGGCCATCAAATCTTGGGCAAAGTATGGACTATGATACATTGCTGGAAAGCCCAGGATGTCTAATTTCCAACGCCGTTGAGAGCGCGCCAATTGGGTTTCTGTAGCTCCAGAAAATTCACTTCGAGTGCAGGGAGGTCAGAATCCAATAGCATCTGCAGTCCTTTTCAGCCTCTGAATCAGATTTTTGCTCAGGTCCCTCAATTTCAGCCAGAATATACCTGAAATCATAGAAAAACACACAAACTCATAGTAAAGTCCAGAAAAGTGAATTTTAACTAAAAACTAATAGAAATATACTAAAAACTAACTAAAACATACTAAAAACATACTAAAAACAATGCCAAAAAGCGTACAAATTATCTGCTCATCAACCACAAACATGGCAATTGTGTGGAATCAATCTAAACTAGTCAATCCTCCTTGAGAATTAGTCAAAAGACTGTAATTGATCTCAATCTATAAGTCCTAGGCAACTCACTAATTACTTAGTGAAAGATAAGTGTCAATGGAAACCAAATCAATTGACTATTCTCACACTATGCGGAATGGACGTCCACAACTCAATTCCACCCAAACCACACAATTTTTCAACCAAGAGTGTGAAAACTAAGCATGCAAGAAATTAAACATCAAAGCAATAAAAGTCAAAAGCAATAAAATGCAAGGAAAGGAACTTCAAATGCCAGAAAATCTCTTGGCAAGTAATTGAGGACTAAGGCTACCTATCCTAGTCATTGACTACAAATATATGATGATTATGAAGAGTTAATCCTACTTAGTCAATCTTACATCGAAGATAAGTCAAATAGGCATAGTTAATTCCAATCCCTAAGTCCTATGTCAACACTAAGGGGTCACATAGAGTCAAGGGAGACCAAATCGACTAACTACTCTAATATATCAAACAAGAATGGACATCAATGACTCAAAAAACACCAAAGTCAATAATTTCAAGCCAAGAGTGGAGAAAAACTAAGTAAAAACTAAGCCAAGCATTTTATCAAACACTTGGTGTACATGGAAATAAAATAGCATTAAAAATAAAAGCTAACTACCAAAAGCAAGAAAATGACAATAACAATTAAAGAAAGCATTAAATAAGCATAAAACATAAATTGCATTAATTGAAAATTAAAATAACAAGAGTGTGCATAAACATGAAAATGACAAAATAAATGAAAATAACAAGAGAAATAAAGAAGAAAAAAGATGCAATAACAATAAATGACAAGAAAAAGTAAATGAAAACAAGAATTAAAAGTAGAAATTACAAGAAATTAAACTAAGAAACCCTAATTCTAGAGAAGGGGGAGCTTCTCTCTCTAGAAAACAACCTACATGATGCTAAACTAACCGTAATTGCTCCCCCCTTCATTCCTCTCCACTTTGGCCTTAAATAGCTTCAAAAAATGAGCTGGATTGGGTTTTGGGGCCCAGAAATTGCAGCCAGTGAGTTGCCATTAATGAGGTCACGTGCAGGGACTTGTGCGGACGCACAGACGTGTGCATCCGCACACATGCTGAATTCTGACTTGTGCATACGCACAAGTACCTGTGCGTATGCACACTTAGAATTATGTCCACTATAGTAAATTGCATATCATTTTGAATCCCCGGATGTTAGCTTTCCAATGCCGCTGAAACCGCATCATTTGGACCTCTGTAGCTCAAGTTATGACCAATTTAGTACAGAGAGGTCAGTGGTAGCAGCTTTCCAATTCCTTCATTTCTTGAATTCTTCCTTTTTGCATGCTCTTTTCCTCACTTCTTCAACCCATATTTTCCTTGGAAACCTGAAATCACTTAACAAATACATCAAAGCACCAAATGGGATTAAAGTGAATAAAATTGACTAAATTAAGCACAAAAGAGCATGTTTTCACTTTCAAGCACAATTTACGAAGAAATCTCAAAAGCATGTTATTTAGGTGAATAAATGTGGTTTATGTCATGGAATCCACTCAAATCAAACCAAAATATATCATAAAATATGGATTCATCAACTCTCCCAAACTTAAACAATAACATGTTGATAGCGCGCTCGTGGACTATGTCGGAAGAGAATTTCTCAATAAAGTTGCATTGCAAGTATAGCTCTACCAAAAACAATCCTCAAGGATCAAATTTAGAAAGGAATTGGTTGTCACAAGTTCAACCCCAATAAAATAACCGAAGTATTCAAATCTTGGGTCGTCTCATAAGGAATGGGCAAACATGTGCTTCAACATTGGTTAGAAATCCGGAGTTGTAAGTCATGAGCAAGGAATTAAACTAGGAATCTTTGCAAACAAGTAATCTTAAAGTGCAAGGAACTAATTCAAATAACTAAGCAAGATGTGAGCAATTCCAAACCAAGAAGACAACATTCAATATAATTCTACTCTTAACTAAACAATAACTATAAGTAAGGCAAGACAATTAAGAATTTGGGTTTTCAAATATGAATAATGAAAGCAACTCTTGGCTAGGCATGGGAATCGGGGGTCACTATGCTTGTCTAATAACCATATCTTGACAATTATGAGGAACCAAACCCATTAAGTCTACTTCTATACTTGAAGTACATTAAATGGTTTGGTCAACATCAACCCATAAGGTCTAACCTCACTACTAATTAACCTAGTAGTAGGCTAGTGTCAATGGCTATCAAATTGACCACTAAAGGTTCCCAAATCATCAAATTCATTAGACCCAATGACTCAAGTTTATCCAATTCCCTCGGTCTAAGCCAAGAGTAAAAAGAACTACTCCATAATCAAGGTAAACAATTCATCAAACACATGGTGAGCATTAACAAAAGACTTGTTCAAATTGCAATTGGATTGAAATTAACAAATACCTACTAACAAGTATCAACATACAATCATTCAAACAACAAAATTAATCATAGAAATCATCAATGTAACATCAACAAAGCAAGATTCACAACATTCATGCAATGGGTATAAAGTAACAACTGACAAGAATCCATAAAACTAACACAAGATCTAAGCAAAATTATACTAAGGAATTCAAATTTAACAGTCAAAACTAGTAATTAACAAGATCCAATTCAGAATTTAACAAGGGAAGATCAAATTAAAGCTAGATCTAGAGAGGAATAATAGTTTCTCTCTCTAGAAGAACAAAGAATCCCAAAAACTAGAAAATGTGTCTTAGTGTAAAAATGATTGATCCCCCTTCTCCCTAGCATCCTTAGGTATTTTTTCCTACAGAAACAGCTTGAATTTGGGCCTAATGAGCCTTAGAAATTGCCAGGCACGATTTCCTTTAATGAGGTCACGTGCAGCTTCCTACGCGTGCGCGCCATGCGTGCGTACGCGTCGATTGCTTTTGTGATCCACGCGTGCGCGCCAAGTGCATGTGCGCGTCGGTTGGAATTCTCTGGCCTGCATAGATGCCTCCATCCTTGCGCCCCGCTTCCAGCTATCCTCATCCACGTGTGCGCGTGAAGTGTGCGTGTGCGTCGGTGCTGAAGTTCCCAAAATCCAATTCTTCATGTTCCTTCCTCTTGTGCATACTTTCTTTCTCTATTCTAGGCCATTTTTACCCTATTAATTCTGAAATCACTCAACAAATACATCACGGCATCGAATGACAATAAAGAGGATCACAATATAGTAATTCTAAGGCAAAATAAGCATGTTTTCCATCATGGAGCAATATTAGGAAGTGAACAAAAAACCATGCATTTCTTGTGAATAAGTGCGAGAAATATTGAGAAAAACCCCCAAATTAAGCACAAGATAAACCACAAAATTGGGGTTTATCAAATCTCCCCACACTTAAACCAAGCATGTCCTCTTGCTTAAACTAAAAAGACCAAAGATCATGGTGAGAAAGGGTTTATGAAATGCAAACTACCTAAGTGAATGCATGAAACTAATGTAAAATTGTCTATCTACTTGGTCAAGGGTAAATCCATCCTCCAAGAACACATGTGAGCATATAGGATGAAAATGATATGCAGTTCATGAATCCTACCAAATTGAATATCACTATGAAGTGCATATAACTTGCTAAATGAACGCTTTGTGAAAGCCGAAAACAAGGAGTTGAGCATCGAACCCTCACCGGATGTGTATCCGCTCTATCCGCTCGAGTGTATAGGGTACGTCACTCAATCCTCTCCTAATCATGCTTTCCAAGATTTGTCTTTCATCTAACAATCAACAATTACTTAATGCATGCTTACAAGTATCATGAGGTCTTATTCATGGGTTGTAACGGGGCTAGGGTGAAGGTAAGGATATATATGGACAAGTGAGCTTAAAATTTGAGTCCTTGATTAACCTAAGATCCCACTAGATACATAGAACAACCTATACAACTATAATACATTACCTAGCTACCCTTGAGTTTCACTTTTTACATACTCATGTATTCTTTTCAATTCACATCCCATATGCATTGTTTTTTTATTACTTTGTCTTAGGGCATTTTCGTCCCCTTTCATTGCTTTTTCTCTTTTTTTTTTTCATACATTCTCATATATACACATATGAATTTCTTCTCTTTTTTTTCGGTCCCCTTTTCCTTGGGGTTCATGTACAAAAGTTTCAATGCATATGGTTCAATCATTCAATACATGAGTATGTTCCCAAATCCCAGAATTTTCGATTACAATTACAATACACCTCTATATCTACCCAAGTTCCCAAGTATACCCTCCCAATTGAATGATAAACATCCTAACTCACCTAGGCTAATCATCGCTTAGGGTTGTTGATGTGCTCTTTTTAGGAACAAAGAGGGTTTATCATAGGCTCAAAATTGGTTAGCAATGGTAGATAAAAGGGTTAAGGCCGTTTGGGAAAAGTGACTATTGAAATGATGGCCTCAATCATGTAAATGCATTCATACACAAGTAATAGACATATAGAATCAGACAAAGCAATGATTGCGATCATAGAGAGAGAATAATACACACAAGAATGGGAAATAGTGGTTAGAAGATATAACCACACAATAGGCTCAAAACTTACATGCTTGTATTCCCAGCTCAATCACTATATTCCAAAATACATTCTTGAGGCAAGTTTTCCGCAAAAAATTTTCCAAAATTGGTCGGGTACCCCAAAACACAGTTTCTTGGGGAAGAAGTTATTATTTTGACCAAGCAACTCTATAGAGACTAACTATCATGCAAAGGATATTTACAAACAAGACTAACTACACATGCAATGTACTAACTACTAAGCAAAAGATAAATCCATGGGTATTGAAAGGAAGAGATTGTTACCCATGGAGATCGGTCGATCGACCTCCCCACACTTAGAATTTAGCATGGTCCTCCGTGCTACTAACAATCCGTAAAGGACGGTCGGGACCAGAACCTTCACTATCCCCTTCATCAGAGCTCCCATCACTTGGGTTTGAGATGGATGTGAATATTTTGGGTTCCTCCATGCTAGGGGTAACACAACGCAGAAGCTTCTTGATCTAAGTGTATCGGCGTTGGTTGCGCCGCTCATATATATCAATCTTCTGGTGTAGATCTTCTATCCTTTGATGTGTGGATCTTTGCTACGGTGGTGATAATGAGGTGGAAGGAATAATAGATGTTAGGGCTACGTCAAGGCTTGGTTTGTTCATGGGAAGATGTAAGTATTTTCCTTTTGGGACCACATCGCCCTTAGCCGGAATTATAGCTTTCGTGTCCATGGCTTCCCAAGTAACACCCGCAACAGCAACTAAATTAGATACCAATGCTGGAAATGGCAAATTGCCCTGGGCGTGGACTTGACCCATTGCTTGCTTGACAAGAAGCGGAATGTTCACGGGTCTCCTCGTGAGAACACACCAAACAACCAAAGCAAGATTCGCCATAAAGGACGACTTGTGGGTGCTAGGTAGGACATAGTGGGATAGGATCTGGGCCCAAGCTCTAGCTTCTACAGTGATTAAATGTGCGTCAATGCACTTGAGTCGCATCCGAAGTTGACCAAGGGTCCAAAATGCCTCTGTTATTCAGCAATGACTCGGAGGACCGAGTCCCAGTTAAATCCAGACTTTTCTCGCTGACGTAAGACCTCTTGGTAGCCATCCATGTCACTTGGTACTGGTAAGACATTAAGCACTTACTGAATAGCCTCTTCTTATTATTGGTTATGGAGATTGTAAATTTGGGGTTTCAAGAATGAGGAGTGAATATGGTAATTAATTTAAATAGCAATTAGAATAAATAAATACTGTAAAGTAAACTTTTGGCAAGGTATGAGAAATTGGAAGTCCAAACTTTGTTATTCTTAGCAATAATAATAAAAGTTGAATCTTAATTCCACTTAGTTGACCTTTACTAAAACAAAGGAAAGTCAAGGGACTAATTAGTTAGACCTTCGAATCCTATTTATTTCATAAGAAAAGGTTGGGATTATTGAAGTTCAGTTCAATTAGCAAAGATAACAGTTATCAATTATCTTGAGCTAAGATAATTCCTGAGTTACTGATTTCTTAACCAAGACGAAAAGGAAAGGAAATTAAATCTACTGGAATGAAAATAAATTGAATAAAACCAAAGCATCCATAACATATAAATATGAAATACCTCAATTCATATTAAATAAAAATGTCAATTCTAACATGGACAATATCATCAGCCAATTGGGCAACATCAATCAAACACAAATAAAAATATCATAGTAAATAAAAGTAGAAGAGAAACATAAATTATTGAACCTGATGAAGATGAAATAATCATGAAATGATTAAAAGAAATCCTAAACCCTTTAAGAGGAATCCTAATCCTAATGCTAAGAGAGAGGAGAGAACCTCTCTCTCTAAAAACTACATCTAAAACTAAAATTATGAATTATGAAAGCATGATGAGTCTCTGCAAGTTCCCTGACTTTAATCTGTGTTTCTGGGCCAAAAATTGGGTTGAAATGCGGCCCAGAATCTCTTCCAGCAACTTTTGTAATTCTGCAGATCGCGCATGTCACGCGATCGCGTCATCCATGCGGACGCGTCATTCGTGTTTTTCCCTGCCACGCGCCCGCGTCATCCACGCTTCCGCGTCACTTGTGCTTTTCCAATCCGCGCGGTCGCGTGAGCCATGCGACGGCGTCACTGCGAATTCCTTTCTTTCGCACAGTCGCGTCACTGACGCGTACGCGTCACTGACGCGTATGCGTCACTTCTCGCTGGTCATCTCCTCAATTTCTTGTGTTCCTTCCATTTTTGCAAGCTTCCTTCCCAATCTCTCACTCATTCATGCCCTATAAGGCCTGAAAAATTTAACACACAGATCAAGGCATCGAATGGTAATAAGAGAAGATTAAGATTGGCTAAATTAAGACCAAAGAAGCATGTTTTCAATCATGTAATAATTTTTGGAAGGAAATATAAATGCATGCTAATTATATGAATAAGTGGGTAAAGACCATGATAAAACCACACAATTAAGCACATTGTAAACCATAAAATAGTGGTTTATCAACATCCCCACACTTAAACATTAGCATGTCCTCATGCTAAACTCAAGGAAACTAAATAAATGAGTAGAAAAAAGCAAGACTCATGCAATGCAACCTATGAAATGTGAATGCAACTACATGCTAAAATGGTTCTACCTACTTGGTGAAAAAGTAAATAAATCTT
>NW_026264333.1:0-11748 GCF_000817695.3 Arachis duranensis
CAAAAATTTAAAAATTTTAAATTTTTAAAATTAATTTATTCTGCATTTATGAAAAAGTAGCATTATCCGGTGATTAAAAAAATAAAAAAATGTTCTTGAAAAAAAATATAGGATTTGAAAAGACAAAATTTTTCATTACCGTGCGAGCCATACCTACATGGGGGACCATCCAGTCAGTCTAGGAGATCGGTTGCTCAGGCCGAATACAGACACTACCCCCCACTACTCCCCAACTAAGGCTAAACAGAATTAAAACGCGAAAAGAACAAAGAAAAACCTACCCTGGAATGGTGCTTTCCCCCCTAACACGTCTAACAACAATTGAAAGGCTACGCAGCAACAACAAAAACTAGGCAACAAGCATGCAAGAAGAAGGCAGAAAAGGAAAAGAGTTCAAAAATTACCTGAATTAGCGGAAGGAGGATGAAGCAGCGGTTAAGAAAAGATGCGAGGGGATAGACACGCGAGGGCACCACAAAGAAAGGTTCTGAGTTTTGGGAGCAAGAAGAAGGCAGAAAAGGGAGATATGAAGGAAAGAAGGAGTACCAAAACTGGCTGTTTAAAAACTGCCTCCCAGGAAGCGCGAAAAATCTGGGGGCAGAATAGTCTTTGCAAACAGAGTTTTCCACCCCATTATGAGCATTCAATGCTCGGCACTAGGAACGATGCGATGAAACGGTTGCTTGTGCAACCAAAGGACACGCGCGTTGGGGGCATATCCTTCCCACGAGCGGCCGACCATACGAGCACAAGTGAGATGCGAGACGACACGCCATTGATAGCTCCCACGACTACCATTGGCGCGTGGGGGCACTGTTACGGCCTGGCCCATGATTCCCACGGGTCAACCCGGCCCAAGCTCCACCCGGCCCGGTTACGCGCCCTCCAACCGACCCGGACACACGTCCTGTACGGCTCACACGCGGCTGCAGGACAACGTCCTTGAGAATATGGGCCTGTCCCCATGAGGGGCCCACTACTGACATGTATATAAAGGGAAGATTGGCTCTTCCCCCGAGGTACGTCACCTTTCCCCCTATCATTTTCCCCCCGCCTGCACACTAGCTGACTAGAGCGTCGGAGTGTCTTTGCAGGTGGCACCCCCCCCACTTTTCCTTCACAACGGGAGCTCGGCTACGTGGCAAATCCGGGCTTAGCACAACCGCGAGCGAGGCGTCCTCACCCCATCCCATAACCACCCGACCTGTCCGGCAACCGGTACCGAACATAAGACATACATGAGATCACTAGATCAAGAACTTAGGCTACGTTTGTTTCTGAGAACAGGACAGGACAAGACATTGAAAACAAGACATGACAAGACACTGATGGACAGAGACACAAAATTTTGTGTTCTTGTATTCTATTTAGTGATAAACTAGAATAAATTATGAAAATATAATTTATTCTCATTTTTTTTCATTCAAAAAATTTGAGATGAAAAATATAATAATAAAAAAATATAATTATAAAAAATTAATGAAAATAATGAAAAAAAGAATGAAAAATAAATTGTGTTCCTTGTTAGTGTCCCTGTATCCTTCCTGTCAGGATGGACACAAAATACACTAATTTAGTGTCTCTGGACATATTGTCTCTGTCTATGTTTCCTCTGTCAAACATGATTTTGTGTCTCTATGTCCATATTTTAGTGTCCTATCTCTGTAAATAAACGCAGCCTTATGTGCAAAATAGACCGAACATACTGAACAGATTTGTTAAATCCGAAAAAGAAAAAAAAATAGATCGAGCAGAAATTTTTAGTATATCAAACTAAAAGAATTCATCAAGCCCGCACTTCCGATTACTATGGTAGAAAAATAAAATATATGGCCCATAACTATGGGAGAAAAATGAAATATATAGTTTTGGTATAATATTTTTGGGTTTGGAATAATGAATTTAAATAGAATTAACAACTCCGTTATAGTCCAATACAGGAATAAGAAGAACATGGATCCAATCATTCATGAAACCGTCAACCTCTTTTATCCATTGAGATTCCAATAGTTGGACCCACAAGCTCACTATCTTTTGTTTACAAAACAGGAAAAAAAATGAATTCCGCTAGATAATTAAGAATAGTTCTTTCAACTCCTACCAATTTTTATTGGGCTAGATTTTATAATCTATTTCAAAAAAAAAATGTACAATCATTTATGATAAACCAATTTATTCTCAATTATTACTAATAAACATAATTAACTCTATCTTTTACCATTCAAGTTTAGTCCCATCTTCTAATCTCGATGGCTGTCCCTTTCCGACCTTCCTCTATTTCCATTCTTGGACGCATTTTTATCGCCGGCGTCAACAGTGGTCAGTGCCGCCCGTGCTTTCATAGGCGAGCAATCACTGGTCTTTAAAAGTATATCTGAGTGTCATCATTGTTGTACAAAACACTTCCTGTACAAGACACATTTGCAAAAGACACCTCTCTTTAAAAGACACCTCCACAAAAGACACTTACATTAGAAGAACATTCATAAACCAAATCAATGGATGATACATTCGTTCCTTCTTCTCCAAATATATGTTCCATCGATGAAGCCGTCGGAGGAGCGGAATTTTTGTTCGCGGCTTCGGGACGACGTCGAGGGATACGCGTTCAATGACAATCGGGTGATGGAACACGCACGAATTTTTGCAATAACAGATTTTTCCATCACGAAACGGTGGCGCACCAATGAACCGGCGACGCAGTGGTTATTAAGGCTGGAACGGTAGCGCACCGCAGTGGCAGCGAATCGACACATGGCGAGGAAGATGACCGCAACCCGCACGATAAAAGCTTCTGTCGAAGCAAAACAGCCGCGCACTAAGAAGTCGGTGACATAGTGGTTGTGCAGCTGTGGCGAGAGCGCGCTGCAACGACAGCAAAGCGGCGCTGTTGACGAGAAAGAAGATGCCGTGATAATAGAAAGAAGACGGACACTGGTCACAGTAACCTTGTGGGTGATTACTCAACATAATCTTTATTCAAATTTCTCATTAATGTCATTTTTTAAATTTTAATTTATTAAAATAATTTAAAATTAGTATTTATTAATTGAATTGTCAAAATAAAGTCCGAGATTCACTCTTGATATCCCATACTTTTTCATAGAAAAATGACTAGTCAAAATTTTTTTCCGTATTTATTTGCGAAAGTCATTTAGCATGGCTAAGAATAATTGAATATGGTCCAATAGTACTGAGTATGCTTAGAGGCATATCATGAGAATTTAAGTACGGATATGGGAAAATATAATACAGAAATTTTCTAACTCCATTTTTGTCAAATCACTATAGAATTCATTTTCACATGAAAGCATATGATTCTAAAGGTCCATTTTGTTTGCATTTTAATTTTTTATTTTTATTTTAAATATTTTTTAACTTACATATATGAAATAAAGAACTCAAGATAGAAAACTAACATAAAAAATATTATTCTTTTCATTTTTATTCTTCTTTTTACAAAAAATATTGAAAATAAAAAAAATTGAAACTTAAAACGCAAACCAATCATCCCATAAATTTTGGTTTTAGAATTTGCACTCAATTTGCATAGCTCCTGCCTCCTAGATGATAAGCCATCAAACCAAATCGTCAAATTTGAATCCAGGTCAAAACTAGCATCCTAGGTTCTTTTTACCGATTAAATCTATCTTAGGACCTTACCTAATTGTAACATGAATTTTGTGTATTTATAATAATGGTGATGGACCCCATTTTATTTACTAATGAATTCTTAATTATTAGTTATTATGAAAGGTGTGTGGAGCGGCATACCAACGTCTGTCTCATTTGTTAGATTAGAATGCAGCAAAAGCATGGCGTTAATTCTTAGACTATGATTGTGAATTTGCATATTTGAATCAAAATGATAGTGCTTATATTCCTTGATCCTGAAGCCTAATTATATTGGATCTTAGTGGAATCATGATGCTCTACTATTTTTTGAGTATGTTATTTCCAAGTTGAAGTAACGAGTTATATTATTATGTCCACATTTCATATTTGAAATGTTGGCGTGAGTATACGTATATAATCTATGCTGGTTGAAGTATGAAAATACGAATATTAAAACTGTTAGATATTTTATAAAAAAATCAGTAATTTACGTCGGCCAATCTTTGATTTAATTTAAAACTTTCAATTCTTAAATCACCAAATCAGATAGAATTAAAATGTGTTTATTTTTTTTGTTATGTAATTAAAATTGGGGACTTAAACTTTATAAAATTTATAAACAGTCATATTCTTTTTATTAAAAAATAGACCAACGACTAATATAATTAATTAATAATTATAATATCATCCAAACTAATTTTTATATTAACAAATTAGACTACAATTAAAATAAAAATTCGAAAAAAAACTTCATTATCAGAGGACACAACTGAATATTCTCAAATGAGAAATATTTGGCTGCTGGTTAAAAGCTAATTGCAAATAAGAGAATTGGTGGTAACTTGTTGGCCTTAAGCGAATAAGTGCTGTAGAATATAAAATGGCATGCCCCCCAAAGTAGAGGTTGAGAGATTTATTCTCATAAGTAAGGATCTAGCAATCAATTGGAGTCATTTAATAAGTAACTCTACTAGTCCATTTTGTGTATGAACATGAGTTACAAGATGTTCAACACTTATACCATTGGCCATACAATAAGCATTGAAAGTTTGAGAGATGAATTCACCAGCATTATCAAGACGAATTATTTTTATTGGATTTTCTGAAAATTGTAATTTTAATCAAATAATTTGAGCAAGTAATCTCACAAATGCCAGGTTGCGAGAAGACAATAAGCACACATGTGACCATCTTGAAGATGCGTCTAATAGGACCATAAAATATCTAAAAGATCCACATGGTGAATGAATAGGTCCACATATATCACCTTGAATCCTTTCTAGAAATTTAAGAGACTCAAATCCAATATTTACTTGTGATGGCCTTAAAATTAGCTTTCCCTGAGAACATACAGCACAACAAAATTCACTAAATTTAAGAATCTCTTAGTTCTTTAGTGAATGTCAATGGAAATTTTCAATAATTCCCCGCATCATGGTTGTTCCAAGATGACCCAATCGATCATGCCAAATTATGAATTTATTTGGGTTAGTAAACTTCTGGTTTACAATGGCATGTGATTCAATTACACTGATTTTAATATAATATAATTCAGATGAAAGTGATGGTAATTTTTCTAATATAATCTTTTTATTTGAATCATGAGTTGTGATATATAAATACTCATGATTTTTCTCATTCATGGTTTCAATATGATATCCATTTCGGCTAATATCTTTAAAACTCAACAAGTTCCTTAAAGACTTGGTAGATAATAGTGCATTATTTATTATGAATTTTGTTCCTCCAGAAAACAAAATTATAGCTTTTTCAGATTCTTTTATCACATTATCTGAGCCAATAATGGTATTAACACATTCTTCTTTTGGTATAAGATGAGTAAAATATATATTACTTTTGAGAATTGTATGCGAACTTGCACTATCCGCAAGACAAATATCTTCACTAGATGTCCTTACCATTTACTTCAAAAATAAATAATAATAATAATAATAATAATAATAATAATAATAATAATAATAATAATAATAATAATAATAATAATAAAATTAGTAAAAGTACATATAGTATCATATACTAAAAATATTATTATTATTATTATTATTATTATTATTATTATTATTATTATTATAGAACTGGACACATTTAGTGATTTTAAAATTTTTAAACATAAACATTAATATTTTATTAAATATCATTTATATATATCATACTTGAAATTCAAATGCATGAAAAATAAAGCTTAACAAGAAGTTTTTACATTATTTATTTACATAAGCACTTAACGAACTTAAATATTAAACTTTTTCCATCGTCAATGACCAATATTTTTTTCAGGATCCTCAAAGAAATCAAATACTTCATAATGAGTGGTGTAATTTTCAGCAACATCATTTGAAATAACATTTGTCTCATTTTCTTTGTCATATTTTTTAAAGGATGCTTGATAAAAATCAACTAAGTACCTTGGGATATGATAGATACGTGACCACTGACCATTTCCACTACAACAAAAATATTTATCTTTTATTGATTTATTTTACCAATTTTTTCTTTCTTTATCCCACTCTTTGTAAGATCTTTTTTTGTAAACATAATTTTTCTTCCTTCCATAATTTTTTTTTCTTACTAAAGTCTTGTCATTTACCTTTTCTAGGGTTATAATTTGCCGCATTTGTTTCAAGAAATGAGGCGGTGCCAGTTGAGCGCACTTCATGATTTCTTAGAAGCAATTCATTGTTTTGGTCAACAACATGAAGGAAAGAAATTAGTTCAGAATTTTTTTAATTCTTTTTCTCGATACTGCTACTGTAGGAGCACATTCGATGCATGGAAGGTCGAGAAAATTTTCTCTAACATGTCATTATCAGTTATCTTTTTCTCATATAATTTCATTCGTGAGATAATTTGAAACATTGCTAAATTATATTTATTTATCGATTTAAAATCCTGTAGATACAAGTGTGTCAACTCATATTGGACTTGAGAAAATATCACTATTTTTGGATGATTATACCTTTTTTCAAGGTTCTTCCACAGATCTGTAGGATCTTTTAGTGTAAGATATTCATTTTTCAATCATTCATCAAGATGATGATGAAGGAAGATCATGACTTTGGCTTTATTCTTTTGGGATGCTTTATTTTCAGCCTTAATGGTATCTTCAATATCCATTGAATCAAGATAAATTTCATCATCTAATATCCATGATAAGTAGTTGTTTTCAGATATATCAAGAAAAATAAATTCAATATGAGAGAGTTTTGACATACTAAAAATTTATTATATGAGTCTTCCTAATTTTTTATTAGAGCCTTGTGCTGATAACGTGTTATAAAATAAATAAATAAAAAAGAGAAAATAAATATAAAATAAAAAAATATAAATAAAGGACTCTAGTATTAATATCCACCAATATTATTATCTTAATATAATAGAAATGATTCATATATATATTTATTAATATATGTAGTAGCGTATATGTAGAGAGAGAAAAAGAAAGAAAAAGAGAGAAGTGTTTTATGTTATTATTGTGTATCCTTTGCTCAGACTATACTCTTATTTATAGACATCCAAAATTTACTTTTTTAAATTTTATTAAATTTATTTCACCTTAAAAATTTGAACTTTTCATTATAGAAAAATTGAGTAGTCCATATAAGAAAGAAAATTACAAATCACTAAATGATAGATATTCATTCTCATCACCATGTTTATGGTTTTTTACACGTGAATCATTGTTTGTTTTTATGATACAAACATGCTACTAATTCCAAAGCTAGAGCAAGAAAAAAAAAGTAGGGGGAGGGTTGTAAAGACAAAATTAGACCTACTCAATGTCCCTAAGATGATCAAAATGTAATTAATATTAAGAGTGATATTACATTATAAGTCTTTTTTGTAAGTAAATTCAATTAAGTTGGTATAAAGTCTAATAAAAAAATGCATGTATATGTCACTATTTTTTTGGTATTTTCTACGGCACATAAATTTTTGTTGGAGAACACAAAAATTTTTAAAGTATAACAACATATTGATATATCATACAAATTTTTACTTATACAAATTTTTACTTATAGTACGCATTTTTTTGTAAATAACACACAAATCTTTACACATAACACAAATTTTGCTGGAAATGTATTATTAGTTGGATGAATCAATATTTTAGGTATGTACTCCTCTCAAAATTTTTATTTTGCACATAAAAAATTTCTATACTATGCATCAAAATTTTTGTGTTGCTCATAAAAATTTATGTATTGTACATATTTTATTAGTTGGGTGTTAATGTTTTTGATATGTGGTCTTTAATTTTCTAAACATTCATAAGAGAAAAAGAAAATAAAGACAATGATCATGATAATAAGAGAGGAATTTGGAAGAAAAAAAGAAAAAGAAATTAAACAACAACAACATCAAGAAGGAGAAGGAGAAGAAGAAGAAGGAAGAAGAAGAAAGAAGGAAAAAAGAAGTGATGATAACAATAACTACGACGGTGGCGGCAGTGACGATGACAATGACTTTGAAGAAGGAAGAAGGATCTTAAGAAGAAGAAGAAGAAGCGACTATCGTTAAAGGAGAGAGAAGTGAGGCACCAATAAATTTTTCTTTTTATACAACTTGATTAAATTTAATTACTCAAAAGACTTGGAGATTTAAAGGTCCGTTTGAAAAACATTAGAAGTAACTTTTTTTAACTTTTGACTTATGAAAAATAGTAGTATTAATGTCTGGTACAATTTTCAAAACCAAATTGCGACTTTCTAAAAAGTTATTTAGGAGCTTATAGAAAAGTTGAAAAAATGACTTCTTTCATAATACTTCTACTTTTCATCACATTTCTATAAAATAAGTACTTTTAGAGTTAAAAATCGAAACACAAAATAACTTATTTATAAGTTACTTTTAACAGAGTCATTTATTATTTAAGTTATTTTATCAAAAAGAACTTAATTAAATTGGTTATCTTAACTGGACCTTACTATATTTTGTAATATAGTATGCTACAGGGCATGGAGCTACTCATATGTACTAGCCAACATTTGCGAAAAAACCTAGTCTTTAGGGGGAATACCATTTATTAGATGTTGACTAGGAAACTGTTGAGGCCACCACCAATCCCAATAATTGTTATTATTTATAATTTCATGTCACTCAAGTTTACTATTCTTAACAGTATGAACTATGAAGCTAGAGCACTAAAGAGAGCTACAATTTTGGTTTAGTAACATCATTGAAATGTTGTTGTATAGTGACTTCATCACTGTGTTACAGTGATCAAAATTGTCAATGTGGTTATTAATGTTTATGTTTTTCTTCCTAGGAAATGCATACTTTATGGTTATAGTATAGTGGTACTATGTAGTGTTCTGATTCATCATGTGACATATCATCGACCAAGAACTGTGTGGTGATTGATCCTTCTAATTGAAGTTGTTACAACTTCCAATAACATTGTAGATTGGAAATGACAAGGCTCCTTAAAAGGGTCAAAATCAGTTTGTAAATTTGCAAAACCCTTTTGACTTTGTTTCTTTAATTGATGCAACTTCGCGCTTCTCATTCATTGTTGTGGGATCACAAATCAACTTGATTTTTGGTTCTGTTAACATTCATACCAATCAAAGAAAAAGATACTTCTCCATTTTACATAGGGTATCTTTTCTTTGCTTTTGTATTTTAGGTATATTTAAAGAATAATATAACTTAAGATGGGAAAGTATAAAAGTAGGAGAGTAATTTAACGTTACCAGGATTTTTTATTTTGTGGAACAAGACTCCAGTTTATAGTTCAAAGATAATAAATCTTAATCAAAGATAGTGACAAAATTAATCTGACGTCAACTTGAATGAATCCAAGATTTACTAGAGTTATCAAATCAATCCAAACTATAATGTTTCTTCATTTTTATTTTTTCACAGTAACTTCTAGTATCTATAATGCAGAACTATGGGGCAATTAGAGTAGTGTTTCTAACAAGAAGATTATTGAGAAGACCTTTTTTTCTTTATTTTTCTATGTCAATATTATATAGAATTTGGTATTCCCCATTGCAACTAAGAATCTATTAAATGAACATGGATAGCATCAGCTATTTTCGGATGACAATGTCTCTACTAACCAATGAAGACATAGCTAATCTTCAAAGAAGGACATATAGTTGACATTTGACAAAGTTAAAGAGCAAATTAAATGGCTGGGAATTCATCAAGTACTATTTGTTATATGGTTATAAGGTCATCCAGAAAAAGATCGAGTTATAAACTAGATTCTATCATCAAGATTTATAGCAAAATTCTGAAGAAGAGAGACTATACTTTGTATGAGAATTATCCCAAGTTGAAATGCTGATGGTTCAGAACATAAGTTTTAGAGAGAATTATGGTAGTTACAAGATTATATAAACATACATCGGATAATAATTAATATATGAGAAATTTACATTCTAAGTTGAGCCAAATCAAACCATATCTGCTCAAATGCTTTAACAATGAGATCATGGAATTCACTTGAATTTAGGGAGAGGTAGCAGGCAAGCAAGTCCTCTAGATCCTTTGACGCACGGATATTGTTCTCGACAATCATCTCTAACATTGACTCCCTAAAGTCACTTTGCGGATCAAATGAGGACTTAACCACAGCATATCCATCCGGAAACCCTGCATTCCTTGAACTCTTACTTCCATTGGAAGAAACACTCGACCTTGTCATCAAACCTCTCTGACTTTGTCAATATAGGAGCAAGGCCTGATTGCGAAATCATCTCAACCCCATCTTTCTTGCTCATATTCCCCTTGAAATGTTCACTGTTCATGTCAATTATGATGTCATTTGTTGAAGAACTAACCCTGCAGCTGCAATTGGAGTCTATACCATTAAGCAAATCCGGAACTGAAAAGCTTTCACATTCAGACTCAGAGTAGACATATTCATGGAAATCATCATCAGATTCAGAAGAGCTTTCAACGGAAGAAGCATCATAATTTGGTGACTGAATGTTGTTGTGTGCCGAATCAAAATTAGAATTGGCCATGAAAGTTGAAGAAGAAACAACAGTTGGAGAAGGCTTGTAAATGGTTTTCCTCCTAGACCTTCTCTTTGATGATGACATTCTTGGTGAAGAATCAATCAATGGACATGGAATGGTTCCACCAAAAAACTCTTTATTATTGTGAATTGGGATGTTGTATAACTTACCAGCTCTTATAAAAGCTTCATTGGGGAAATAATTCGAACACCTTGGATGTGACCTTTGTGATGTTGTTGGTGAAGTAACCTTGCTACTGGTGTTGTTCTTCAAAACATGATGAGATCCATTCCTCTTCCTTGATTTGCTCATATCTTTGAGCTTATAGAACCAAGCATTTGGAATCATATCTGAGAATCTGAACTTGTTATTACCCATTAGAGGCACTCTTCAGTGTTGTGTATTTATGATGGCTTAGATTTGTGCCAAATTCAAATATGAAGATGTTTATAACCAAAAAGCTTGGTTTATAACAGGTGGAAGAAAAACAAAGAATAAAGATTTGTGGTCCAATTGTACAAAAAGTTTTCCAGCATGAAACTAAGGGGACCAAGTTTGTCTACCAATTACTTTTTCTCATCATTGCTACCAGCAAATATGCACAAAGCTTCTTACTCTTTATATAACATGATTCACATAGCTGATAAGTCTCCAATTTTACAACAATTTATATTCCATATTTTAATAATAATGTAAGAATTGGTATTCCATGTATTGATGCTAATATAAGAATATTTTCGTGAGTATTTTAAAAATAATTTTGTAAGCACTAAAATAAGTTAACAGCACGTTTTAATTTTAATAGGATGATCGATGTTAAATTTATCTAAAATTTTAAAAACAAAGTGTTGTATAGTTGTGCTAGAAACTTTCCTTAGCACACACTATTCATCATGTTCAAAAAGCAGATGCCCCAAAATTTTCTCTGGAAGCTTAATATCTTAGTAAAGATTATAAAAAGAATTATTTGATGGCTGTGCAAGAAACCAATCAGGGTTTATCAACCACCATTTTTTTGGGAGGGAGGATTCAGAATCCACAAGCATTTTTGTTTTGAAAATCATCTGACATGAGAGGAAATTGTGATCCAATAGTGCATTGCATTGGTTCAATAATAGTGCCACATCATTGTTATTATTAT
>NW_026264334.1:0-11745 GCF_000817695.3 Arachis duranensis
AGAGCTATTAAAGCAAATGTTGAGTGTAAAAGAGGAAGTGGAAAAACAAGCTAGTGAGGAGGACAATCAAGAACGTCCAAATTCAAGTGAAGCAGAAAAGCACATGAAGGAAGAGCCTATTGAACCACCATTGCAAGGACTTCTTGATGAAGAAATCACTCCAACAATCACACAGCAACCAAATCTTGAATCCAAAGAAGTGAAGGCAACTAACAAGAGCACCATTCCTGTCCCTGATCCAGCAAGCAAGACCAATCAAGCCATTGACAAAAGGAAGCTTACTGAGAGAAAACCAAGAAAGGGGACAATAGCTGAAACTTCTCCCCTCTTGGAGTCATTCCTCTTAACAAACTGGAAGAAGAGGAAGAAAGTGAAGAATAAGTAAACAGTAGGTAACATCTCTTCTCCTTGTCTTGTTTAAATTTCAATAAACTGGCATATGATCACATTCTAAGTTTGGTGTTGCCCTGCAACAAACTGTTTTCCATCTTCATGGATGATTGCATCAATTTTACATGGAAGCGTCACACTAAGATTCTAAGTTTGGTGTGCCACTTAATTGTCTATGCAACTCATCCAACAACATCACTTGTCTGCATAATCATATTGCCCTTGCATTATTATTTTTCTTTTGTTTTGACATTTCGTTTGCATTCTCTTTGTTTTAGTCACTTCTTTATATTTTTTTGTTTCCTGTTATTAACTGTTTTTGTTAATACATCACCAAGAGACCCTTATTCATGGCTAATCTTGGCTTGGTGATTGTATTCAAATAACAGTTTCTCTTGTTTAGTTTTAATTCAAATAAATAGACATGTGGTTGCATTCTAAGTTTGGTGTTGCTATGCAACAAAATTTGCTTCAAACCTTTACTGGATACTTGCATCAATTCCAAGTGAAAGTGTCACACTAAGTTTGGTGTACCACTTATATTTTTATGCAATGTATCGTGCACACCATCTTATTTCTGCAATCATAATGTCTTTGTTTCTCTGTGCCTTGCCAGTATTCTTAATCTTGCTTGCTTGAAACACATGTACTACTAACATTTCTTGTGTAAGACATTCATGATCCATCTCAGCCCCATAGCCATTGTTCTAATTGTTGCTTGAGGATGAGCAAGCATTCTGAGTTTGGCAAGGGAAGGAGGAAGAATAGAGGAAAAAGGACAACAATAATGAAGATGAACTACAAAGTTGTAGAATTCCTTTTTCTCCTTAATTGTTTCCAGCACTTAAATTGCATGATTGTCTTCATTTTTTTCTGTTTACATGTGGTATGAATAAAGCATAGATTGAATCTTGATTTGCAACATGGTGCTGTGCCATTATGATTTCCAACTTGAGTTTTGTGAATTCAAAAAGCAATAAAGTATCATGATCATAAACAAACAAGGAATTAAAGAAGATCCACCTCCACGTCCTAGTAGTGCTGTTAATAATGAAATTAATCCAAGGTTGCAAAAACTCCTTATTCTACTTTATTATGTGTGTTATTTACTATAGCTAGTGATATTAAAGATGTATCATCACTTGTTAGTTTTCACTTTGTCATGGTGTTTGTGACTGCCTTTTTATACTTCTTCTTTTACTAAACTTTTATGCATTAATGCTACTGTTCTGTATCATCATCTATTATATAAAAAAGTGAATAACTGAGAAAATAATAATATATTCTTGCTTGATTCATTTTAAGGACATGTAAATTTGTACATCTACAACATGGTTTAAACTAAAATCAGTTTTATTTCCAATTTTGTTCTCAATGTTCTGTAGTTCTATGAAATTTAGCATGAGTAGTTTTTGCGATTTATCCGAAATAGTAAAGTTGAGTAAATAGTGAAAATTATAACTCTTACCATTGGTATCCATGATTCCATCATCAATGAGCTCTTGCATATTTTCTTGCAAGATAACTTTGCAGTCACGTTGTGCTAGTTTATGAGACAACTGCATTAGAGGGTTCACATGGCCTTGTGTTGGAAATGGAATAACTGGAATGATGACATGTTACCATGTCATGTTTTCCTATGCTTTTTCACTAGCTATTTTACTTGGTTTTCATGCATTCTTAGGCCATAAGTAAGCCATTTGGGTAGAAATTCATGTTTTCTTAGATTCAATCAACCATGGATGAATTGATTCATTTTCATGAGTTTTTGTGCCATAATTGCTTATATATGAAGAAGAAGAATAACTCTCATGATTATAGCATAGCTTTGATACAATTGTTGATTGATGATAGGAGGAATAAAGCTTGGAAGGAGGTTGCAAGAAGATGAAGAATGTCCTGGAGAAGAACCAACGTTTGAGCCAACGTTTGACCTCAAACGTTGAGGCAAACGTTGGCTGAAGAAGAAACTCTTGGAAGGCAACGTTTGTGCCAACGTTTGACCTCAAACGTTGAGGCAAACGTTGGCGCCTCACAGCCTGAAGGGGTATACTTCCAACAAGAATAACTTGAGCTACAAAGCTCCAAATGAGGTGATTCAAAAAGCAATGGAAAGTAGGAATCAAGAGCTTTCCAAGCATATATGGCACTGCATGGTGGACACTAAAATTGAGGGAGAAAACTGCCCCGCAATGTGCATAAACGAACATGGTGGCAAGCGGCAGTGAGGCCAACTGACCTCTGCACCTTCAACGGAGTATAACTCAAGCTGTAGAGCTCCAATTGATGCGCTTCCAATGGCAATGGAAAGTAGACATTCAGAGCTTTCCAACCATATATGATAGTCTATATTGGGCATAAAATTGGCAACATGACAAGAGGACAAAGTTGGCACAATGCTTTTGAGCGTCCAGAATCTGGCGTTTTCGACCACATTTGAGGCAAACGTCGCCTCAAACGTTACACACCAAAGCCAGCGACCGTGTCCTCTTCAAAGGAGCATAACTTGCGTTGTAGATGTCCAATTGATGTGCTTCCAGTTGCGTTGGAAAGCTGACATTCAGAGCTTTCCAACCATATATAATAGTCTATAGTGGGAATGCAATTGGCAATATTGACAAGAGGACAAAGAAGCGTTCCAAAAACTCACCTGGGAGGAGCCACGTTTGAGCTCACGTTTGACCTCAAACGTGAACTCAAACGTGAGTGACAGCAAAATGGGTTCTGCATGAGGCTAGCACACGAGGACGTTGGATTCAACGTTTTCCCTCAAGCGTTGACTCAAACGTAAATACCCCAAGGCCCAAATTGCAAGCGGATTTCTTCTCAAAACCAAGGCCATCCGGATCCATCTTCAACCCAATTTCACTCCAAAGCAAGCAAAGCCCAATTGACATCACTCAAAGGCACAAGAAACAATTTGATTAGGAATTTCATTTTCTTTGTAATTTGCTTTCAATTTCATTTTTCATTTTGTAAAAGCCTATATAAAGGCATTAGTTTCATTCCATAAGGGGGCTGGCTCTGTGAGAGCATTAGGAGGAGGATAGAGAGCTTTCTTTAATTCCCCTGCTCCCACTTCCCTTTACATTTACTGCAATTTACTTTTCTTGTCATTTAAGATTTTGCCAATTTACATTCCTTGCCCTTTACGTTTATTGTCATTTACTTTCTGCCATTTATATTTCACTGCAATTTACATTCTGTTGGTCACTCTTCACACAATTCACTCAATGTTAGCTTGACTAAACTAATCATCCACTAAAGTTGCTTGATCCATCAATCCCTGTGGGATCGACCTCACTCTAAGTGAGTTATTACTACTTGATGCGACTCGGTATACTTGCCGGTTGGATTTGTGTGTTGGAAATTTGTTTTCCGCAAAAACACCATGAAGTTTTTCTTGTGATGACAAGTCATCTTAGCCTAGTTTTACTAGTCTTTTTTCTTTGTTTTCATTAAGTTTTATGCACTTTCTTAAGCCATAAGTAAGCCAATGGGGTTGAAATTCATGTCATCTTTGACTCAATCAATCATGTATAAATTGATGCCTTTTCATGAGATATTGTGTTATAATTGTCATATATTTTGGAATAGAAATATTCTCATGATTTGAAGCATATCTTTGATGATTTTGATTGATTGATGATAGGTGAAACAAAGCTTGGAAGGAGGGTGCAAGAGGCTGAAGAAGAAGTCCCAGGGAGGCAACGTTGGGGCCAACGTTTGACCTCAAACGTTGAGGCAAACGTTGGCCGAAGAAGAAGCTTTTGTTGCCAACGTTGGAGCCAACGTTTGACCTCAAACGTTGAGGCAAACATTGGCGCCACAAGGAATGAAAATGGTGCCCCTGGAAAGATGAAGTTTGCGCCAACGTTTGACCTCAAACGTTGAGGCAAATGTTGGCACCTAAGAGGAGGCAGGGTGAGCTTTTGGCAATGACGTTTGAGCCAACGTTTGACCTCAAACGTTGGGTCAAACGTTGGCGACATTTTGGCAAATAGGAGCATGGAAGAACACCCCTGATTGATGAGCAAATTGAGCCACGTTTGCGCCAACGTTTGACCTCAAACGTTGGGCCAAACGTTGGCCAAAAAGAATGCATGGGGGATCCACGTTTGAGCTCACGTTTGACCTCAAACGTTGAGCCAAACGTGGATGGCAGCAAAATGAGGCCTGATGCACTATTTCACAAGGCAACGTTTGAGTTAACGTTTGACCTCAAATGTTAGCTCAAACGTGAGACTTGCATGGCCGGTTCATAAGTGGATTTCTTCCCAACACCAAGAGCAATCAACGGAGGCTACTATCAACCCAATTCCATCAAAGCCAAGGCCCAATTCAAGGCTGAAGATCATTAGAAGAAAGTGTATAAATAGATTAGAATTTAAGTTTTAAGGGAGCTTTTTGATTTTGTGATTTTTGCTAAGGAACTTTTGGAGAGAGCACTTGACATTTGAGAGAGTTTCTGGGAAGAGAATTGAATTCTCTTCCTCTGGGTTTTCTTGTTTTCTTTTCTGAAATTCTTCACTGGAGTCTTGGGTGTTGAGAATTGAGGAAATTATGTCTCAATCTCACCTTGAGATCTCTCTCTGTTTTGAGCTACTGCACATTTGAGAAATTGATATTTGAATTCCTTTATTTCACTGTTGATTTTAATTCTTCTTGCAATTGAATTGTGGTTTTGATCTAGGAAGGCATTTGAGATCTAGAATTGATTATCTAGTCTTTTGGGTCCTGAGATCTATTGGGTTCTATTTTAATTTCCTTGTTTAATTTCTGCAATCCCACATCCCTGATCCCATTTCCCTGTTTATTTTCAAGTCATTTATATTTCTTGCACTTTAAGTTTCTGCAATTTACATTACTTGCACTTTAAGATTCAGGTCCTTTACTTTCAGTTCTCTTTAATTTCTGCAAATCCCCCATTCCCCTTTATATTTTCTGCAATTTAAATTCTGTCAACACAAATTCACACAATCAACACTTGTTTGCTTGACTAATTCAACCACTAAACTAAAGTTGCTCAATCCTTCAATCCCTGTGGGATCGACCTCACTCCCGTGAGTTTTATTACTTGATGCGACCCGGTGCACTTGCCGGTGAGTTTTGTGTCGAATCATTTTTCGCACATCAAGTTTTTGGCGCCGTTGCCGGGGATTGATTAGATCAAGCAACTTTAGTGGGTGATTAGTTTAGTCAAGCTAACATTGGTGAATTGAATGAAATGTGACCAGCAGAATGTAAAGTGCAAGGAAAATTAAAGTGCAGAAAGTAAATGACGAAAACGTAAAGAGCAAGAAATGTAAATTGACAAGAATCTTAAATGACAAGAAATGTAAATTGCAGTAAATGTAAAGGGAAGTGGGAGCAGGGGAATTAAAGATGAGCAATAGATCAAGTAATTGGAAATGTAAATTGCAGGATGAATAAAGGAAATTGGATGCTGGGATTCAAAGTTAAACAAAAGAATTCAAAGTGCAAACAATCAGAGATCCAGAATATGAAATAGGTTGCAACGAATCTTAAGCAGAAAAGAAAAATCACTTGAAGAATCCAACAGCAAGTAAATTCAACTCAATTGTGAAATCTGAAAGAGAAATTGAAGATCTCAGGGGCTCAATGAGACTAGAAAACCAAGTCTAGATCTCAAGCCCTTCCTTGATCCAACAGAGAACAATTTGCAGAGGAAATTAAAGATGAAAGCAATGAATGAAAACTTTAGATCCAAGTCACAATGCACTGAAATTTTGCCGAAGAATAACAAGAGAAATTGTAGATCAAAATTGAAACAGAATTCCTTCAATTCTCAATCCACAATTCAAAACAGAAAATCCAACACACAAATCCAACCGGCAAGTATACCGAGTCGCATCAAGTAGTAATAACTCACTTAGAGTGAGGTCGATCCCACAGGGATTGATGGATTAAGCAACTTTAGTGGGTGATTAGTTTAGTCAAGCTATCGTTGAGTGAATTGTGTGAAGTGTAACCAACAGAAAGTAAATAGCAAGGAAAATTAAAGTGCAGGAAGTAAATGACAAGAAATGTAAAGAGCAAGAAATGTAAATTGATAAGAATCTTAAATGACAAGAAATGTAAATTGCAGTAAATGTAAAGGAAAGTGGGAGCAGGGGAATTAAAGAAAGCTCTCTATCCTCCTCCTAATGCTCTCACAGAGCCAGCCCCCTTATGGAATGAAACTAATGCCTTTATATAGGCTTTTACAAAATGAAAAATGAAATTGAAAGCAAATTACAAAGAAAATGAAATTCCTAATCAAATTGTTTCTTGTGCCTTTGAGTGATGTCAATTGGGCTTTGCTTACTTTGGAGTGAAATTGGGTTGAAGATGGATCCGGATGGCCTTGGTTTTGAGAAGAAATCCACTTGCAATTTGGGCCTTGGGGTATTTACGTTTGAGTCAACGCTTGAGGGAAAATGTTGAATCCAACGTCCTCATGTGCTAGCCTCATGCAGAACCCATTTTGCTGTCACTCACATTTGAGTTCACGTTTGAGGTCAAACGTGAGCTCAAACGTGGCTCCTCCCAGGTGAGTTTTTGGAACGCTTCTTTGTCCTCTTGTCAATATTGCCAATTGCATGCCCACTATTTACTATTATATATGGTTGGAAAGCTCTGAATGTCAGCTTTCCAACGCAACTAGAAGCACATCAATTGGACATCTACAACGCAAGTTATGCTCCTTTGAAGAGGACAGGGTCGCTGGCTTTGGTGTGTAACGTTTGAGGCGACGTTTGCCTCAAACATGGTCGAAAACGCCAGATTCTGGACGCTCAAAAGCATTGTCCACCCCATACTATTATATATTGTTGGAAATCCCTGAATGTCTACTTTCCAATGCCGTTGAAAGCGCATCATTTGGAGCTCCACAGCTCGAGTTATACTCCGTCGAAGGTGCAGAGGTCAGCTGGCCTTACTGCAGGTTGACACCATGTTCGTTTATGCACTTTCGGGGCAGTTTTCTCCCTCAATTTTAGTGTCCACCATGCAGTGCCATATATGCTTGGAAAGCTCTCGATTTCTACTTTCCATTGCTTTTTGAATCACCTCATTTGGAGCTATGTAGCTCAAGTTATTCTTGGTGGAAGTATACCCCTGTAGCTCAAGTTATTCTTGTTGGAAGTATACCCCTTCAGGCTGTGAGGCGCCAACGTTTGAGGTCAAACGTTGGCGCAAACGTTGCCTTCCAAGAGTGCCATTTTTCTTCTTTTTGGCACCAACGTTTGCCTCAACGTTTGAGGTCAAACGTTGGCGCAAACGTTGCCTTCAGGAGCTTCTTCTTCGGCCAACGTTTGCCTCAACGTTTGAGGTCAAACGTTGGCTCAAACGTTGGTTCTTCTCCAGGGCATTCTTCATCTTCTTGCTACCTCCTTCCAAGCTTTGTTTCACCTATCATCAACCAATCAAAAACATCAAAGCTATGCTTCAAATCATGAGATTGTTTCTCTTCCATAATATATGACAATTATAGCACAAAATCTCATGAAAATGCATCAATTCATCCATGGTTGATTGAATCACAAAATCTCATGAAAATGCATCATTTTATACATGATTGATTGAGTCAAAGATATCATGAATTTCTACCCAATTGGCTTACTTGTGGCCTATGAATGCATGAAAACCAAGTAAAAAACTAGTGAAAAAGCATAGGAAAACATGACATGGTAACATGTCATCACAAATTTTTTTAAAAATATTTTTTATTTTTTTATTCACCGGATGATGCTACACCGAGACAATTGACTTCTTTTTGCTGCACTTGTTCAGAAATTAAGAATAAATTAATTTAACAAATTTAGAATTTTAATTTTTTTACTTTTTGGATATGTTTTGAATTTTTTAATTTTTTACAATTAGAAAAAATAATTTTTGTTTTAAAAATTTAAAAAAATAAAAATTTATAGATCTGTTGTTTACTAGATATTGCTAGACTTTATTTTATGTTTATTATTTAAAAAAACATTTAATAATATAATTTAAAAATTCAAAAATAGAAAATTTAGTTTTTTAAAATTTTTATTTTTTTAAAATATTTTTTATTTTTTATTCACCGGATAATGCTACACCCAGACAGTTAACTTTTTTTTCTACACTTGTTCACAAATTAAGAATAAATTAATTTAAAAAATTCAAATTTTAATTTTTTATAAGAATTCAATTGACACCGACAAATTTGATAAGTAAACTATTTTGACTAGTTTAAATTAATGTCAACACCGTTTTTGCTTTATGAGAAAAATAATATCTTTAAAAAATGTATGAATGACATCACAAACTTTAAGCGTTAACGGATTTCTTGTGTTAAACTTTTATGATGTTCTAAAAAGAATGACTCAAAGTTAAAAGTTATATTCTCATTGATAAACATACTTTGCAAGATATCAATAAACGATGACAAAGTTGAATAAACTAGCAATTGATTTTGATTTATTTGTTTAAAAGTTAATATTAAACTCGATTTCTTTATAAGAAGAATGTCTTTATGAAGAACTATTTTCTTACATCTAATAAGTAAATGATCATCATTGTTAGTTTTATGATAAGATGTAATAATAATAATTTAATTAATGAAATAATATTTAAGTTAGTCTCTTCCCTCCAAATAAAAAAACACTATTAGTATAAACAACATCTATCTATATTAATTTCAATTTTATGAAACTAAAGCAACCAAAGTGGAAAGGAGGTATCTAATACAATGAAGAACCAATTGAAGAACAATACATTTAAATATTTAAATTACTAATGATAAATTAAAAGTTAAAACTAATTGATCGCTCTCACGCTTAATGGGCTGAGTCGGCCCAAAATCTTATATTCTGGGCTTTTGTTTATCAGCATGAGATTCAAGGTCCATAATTCATCCATGACCAAAAATAAAAGGTCCATAATTCATTAAATCTCATTTTCTATATATGTGTGTGTTAAAAAAAGTGAAATTTCTAGTGAAAATAAGTCTTCACAAGAAAATTCAATATTAATTTTTGAAGTCTGTTATATGTTATATAGTTGGTTCAATTAAAAAATATCTTAATTGATTAAACCAAGATAAAGAAAACAATTTATTAGTAATTATTCACAAAAGATAGATCGAATATTTTTCTATTAAACTAATAACATGATGTATTTTCGTGTGAATAACAATTCTAAATATAATTTTTGCTAAAAAGTTATTTTTTATTTTTTACGAGGCTTCAAAGTCTCAGAATTAGTTGATTTTTCTTGTTAGAAGACTTTGCTTAAAAAAAAAAAGAACACCTTATTATTTAAGCCACATTCTACTATAGTTTAGTGCAATGATATACATGAGTTTATGTATATATTAAATATAAATATAAATATGATAAATATGATTTATATTTGAGCATTATCAAATATCAATGGATTCGATCAATCTAACCAAACTTACATCTAACAAATCTTATCCAAAATAAGGAAAGTGTTGTATGCTAATGCCACTTATATATGCTTTTCTTTGTTGTCAAGGATTTGACTTTTTGAGGCAAAATTACTATCCATCAAAATCAATAATGCCAAAGTTGTTAATACTTCCAAGGTGAAGCAATTCTCATGCTTGCTATAAATACCATCTATAAATAAATCTTACTTATATATTAAGCAACACAACAAAACTAATTAATAATGTAAATCTATACGTATAGATAACGGCCTTATCATCTTTCTTATTCGGTGCAATAATTAAACGTTTCATTTTCGGGCTTTATTTGCAATAATTTATTTTGTTTATGTCCTTTTATAACAAAAAAGAGAAATAACCCCATTGATTATTTTTCTTTTTTCTTTTTTCTTTTTGGATCATGACCCCATTGTTGATTCTAACCGACCATTATTGGAATGTTATTTTAGTTTCTTATGTAAAGCTATATACTTTACCGTTTATTAATAGTTGATTTATATGTCGCTTGGCACTCGTATAAAGTTAGATATGTATACGAATACGACTATTCATTGTATAAAAGAATTTTAAATATGATTATATTCACCCAATGAAGCTAATTAGCTCAAATATGTAATCGTACAATGAAGCCTAACAATATGAAAAAAAAACCGATAAAAATAACTATAAATATAAAATATATACTAAAAAAATTAAATTATATATATTTATATACAAATATATAACGATTAATTTTACTATGTAAATAATAATTTTTAATTTTATGATTTACTTTCACCCATGCAGATGAAAAGTAACCAAAGAAACTATGGTAACGGTGTGGGACCTCGTTGCAATAGGGAAACTATGCAGGTTGTGAACTTAAAAAGATTTGCATATATAGTAGCCAAACATTCAAAGACTATTAATTACTATAAAATCCTAAATTATATATAAAAAAAACATGTAACTCACCACAGCAGGTATAAACATATTCTTGAGATTCAACTTGTTATATATAAAATTAAATTAAATTATCAACAAATTTCGGGACAATGACAGTTTTAACGACATAAAATATGATCAAACTTAAAAGGCCAACTTGCCGTCAATATTTTATTTTATCAGATCTTGTTTATGACACTTGTTACAAATTTTAAAATAGCTTTTTATATTATTATTTGATTTTAAATTAGTATAAAGAATTTTACACCCCATGTTTAAACGAAGTGATTTTAAAAATTATTTATTTTTATTGATATATTAAGAGTCAGTTTAAATTAGTTTTTTTTTTTTAAAAATATTTTTTATTTTTTTATTCACCGGATGATGCTACACCGAGACAGTTGACTTTTTTTTTGCTGCGCTTGTTCAGAAATTAAGAATAAATTAATTTAACAAATTCAGAATTTTAATTTTTTTACTTTTTGGATATGTTTTGAATTTTTTAATTTTTTACAATTAGAAAAAATAATTTTTGTTTTAAAAATTTAAAAAAATAAAAATTTATAGATCTGTTGTTTACTAGATATTGTTAGACTTTATTTTATGTTTATTATTTAAAAAAACATTTAATAACATAATTTAAAAATTCAAAAATAATTTTTTTTTAATTTTTATTTTTTTAATTTTTAAATTTTTAATTTTTTTAAAAATATTTTTTATTTTTTCTTCACCGGATGATGCCACACCGTCATAGTTGACTTTTTTTTGCTGCACTTGTTTAGAAATTAAGAATAAATTAATTTAACAAATTTAGAATTTAATTTTTTTTACTTTTTGGATATGTTTTGAATTTTTTAATTTTTTACAATTATAAAAAATATTTTTCATTTTAAAAATTTAAAAAATAATAAATTTATAGATATGTTGTTTACCAGATATTGCTAGACTTGATTTTATTTTTATTATTTAAATAAAAAACATTTAAG
>NW_026264335.1:0-5636 GCF_000817695.3 Arachis duranensis
CTAGGCGTCAAATTGAATGAAATAACGAAAATGAAGAAGAAGAAACGACGACTGCAAACAATATACTAACCATATTGTGAAGATCGGAGTTGAATCCATAGGGTTTGGGAGAAACAGCGACAGAGGCGACGACAACCACAGATCAAGGCATTCATTCTCTTCTGTCACACACCAAACATCAAATCAAAGACCCCAAAACACAAAGAAAACCCTAAATCAAAGAGATTAAAGATCCAGTACCAAACAAGGTAAGAGAACGCGAGAATCACTGCACGACGAGAGCGCTTCCTGAGATCTCGACCGCGCATCTCTCACCAAGGTTGTTGACGTTCGTTCGCGGCTGAAGCCCGCAACGGAGACTGTAGTTGCTCATCATCGCCTAATCTCATCTGTTGAAACAAACCGGCGCCATCCCCATGATTGTTCTCTCAGACGAAAAACCCGCTTAGCTCGGTGGGCTAGGGTTTGCACATGTGACTTGAGGAAATGCGGGTTTGAGAGTCAGCTTAGTTCGGTGAGTTAGGGTTGATGAAATGCGGGTTTGAGACTGCGTGAGACCAATAAAGAGTGCTTTAATGGCCAAACGGGATAAAGACACAACTATGGTGTGGGTTACCGAGGAGAAAACGAAGAAGAAGATGGAATTTAGAGATTTCAAGCGAGAGAGAGAGCCGAGGACTAAGTTGGCTATCTATGAGAAAAAGAAGGGGAATGTGGGATTTAGGGTTTCAAAAAACGAAAGAGAAATAACAGAGAGAGAAGATGAAGGCAGAATGTAACGTGTTTACGTTACTCCCCGTTTCCTTCTTTTTTTATTCTGGTTAATTGAGAAACTGACGCGTGGCTTCAGAAGCCACGGTCATTATACAAGTAGTAGATAGGTGCAACCATATGTGTCTTGGATACTGAGTCCCAAAAATTAATATAGTCGTATTTCGTGTGCACATTTCAATTTATGCATTTATCACATATTCCGAGTGTAGCAGGAATTTTTAACATCCCTATTGTTACTTATTAAGAGGATTGAACACTGAATACTCGAAAGAAAAAATCTAGGAACTAGTAGATTTGTTAAAATATAGCCAGTATTTAACTAATAAAATAAAAATAATGTTTTTTTATTATTAGATGAAATTTTCTACTATTAAATATATTATTGATGGTTAATTAATAACTATAATTTACAAGATCTGATGGTCCTCTAACACTTCTCTTCTCGAAATATACTTTTAGAAGCGGTTCTGGTATTCCGTCGTACAGAAGCATAACTTTGTTGTTCCGTTCAATCTAACTATTAAGATATATACTATAATTTATTTATACGGTAGAGATGTATGGAAATCTTCATTGAGTGAAAACAATGAGAAAGAAGTTTATGGAGATCACGTAACCTGTTAAAAAGTTATTAAGTACGTACAGGAGAAAAATGTCTTTTGTGTCCAGATGTACAGGAAGCTGGCTTGTCCTTTGTAGGCGCACTAGTGTTTATCCGTATGTCTAAAAAACACAACAATTTTGTGTTATTGAATATTTGAATGTGTTTTTATAAATTATTTAATTTTATTAAATATAAATTAAAAATTATTATAAAAAAGAGTATTGATAATACAATAGATGTCACTGATAATTATAAAGATTAATTGTGAGATCTTTTCCTAAATAGATTTAACCTATTTTGAGTAATTAATAAGTTAATTTTGTTATAATTATGTTAGTTATGTGTTAATGTGATGAAATATTAAGCCTATTTTAAATAATTAATATATGTATTATTAGTTAGCCGTAGTGTTAATTAATAAATAAATATTATTGTTGTTGAATATTATATAATTTTTTATTTTTGGATATATAATTAATTAGTTATTTAAGTCATTAGTTATTATTATGATAATAATAAGATTAATCTTCACATACAAGCTTTTTCACTATATAAGTGATACAAGTCCTAAAAATCCTTACTCCCTAAAACGTGCCTTTTATGGTATATATGTTTCACGCGCCTCCTTAACAGATTTTTCAATCAATCAACGTGCAAATATATAACTTCCTTTTTCGAAAGGATTTTGTTTTCTTTTTTGAATTCCTTCTGTGTTTTCTTGTCTTCTCTCTTCAATCTTTTCGTGCGTTTCTCTCTTTCTTCTCCTTCGCTGTTTATGTAAGTTTCTCTTTCTGTTCTCTTTTTTCATTTTTCTCATTTTTCATTGTTTCTGAAATTAATCTCTGAAATCGTTTTGAAGATAATGGATGATTCAACTTCAGATTATCAGCTGAACCAGAGCGAAGTGGATTTTGAATTTGAATCCAATGAAGTTCCTGAGGTGTGGTTTAATTCCAATTAATAATTGAATTTGAATTTGAATCCAGTTGCTAGTTTATAATTGTGTAGTTGAATAATGTGTGAACCTTATCTATGAAATTTTCTGTTTATTATTCCTTGTTTGAATTGAATCTAATGTACTAGTTCTCATGAATTTTCTGCATTTTATATCAAATGTTCGGGTGTAAATCAAGAATATTTGGGTGTATTTTAGGAAAGTTTGGGTATATTTACAGTTTATGATTTTTCATCTCACTGAGGGTGAATTGTCTTATTCTTAGTTGAATTATTTTAGTTTCTGTTTAATGATGATTCATGAATCTAATTTTTGTTATTTTTTATGATGATTTTATAGTTCTATTTACATTTTATAGTTTATGCTTGTTTTAATATGGTGTATTGTTTGTGTATTTTGCAGCCCTTCTATGGTATTGATTAGCAGTTTGTTCTCCACATACAAGCATTTTTCTCATACAAGTCTTTACAAGTCTTCTCCTTTTATTGTTTTGAATCCAATTAAGTGGCTGAGCTGTGGTTCAATTTAGAAGAAAAAATGTAGCATTAGAAAAAATATTTTTCAGTACAAAAATGCTATTTGTACACTAAAATCAACTACTAAATTCAGCCACCAATGTATTTGTGTATAAATACATGTGTGGTTTAATTTATTTTCAATGTATATTTGTATTCCAACATATATTATATATTTTATATTGGCGGCTGACTTTAGTGGCTAATTTTAATGTACACTTGGCATAATCGATCTAATTTAGATTACTGTTGGAAATTATAGCATGCCTGTAGGTACACTAAATAATAATTAATACAGCATATAACTATGGTTCCTGCCTGTTATATGTGCACTACAGTCAAACCCACATTTGTCGAATATCAAGATTTACTTGAAGATCTTGAAGAGAAACTATCTTCAATTGCAAATACGGAAGAATAATGAAAGTGAATCTACATTTCACAAATGGAATGTATTGTTCCCTGTTGAAGTAAATTGCTGACTGGGTTTCATCGTTCCCCACATGATTGTCCAACAAATCATGCACCCCAATTAAAGACCATGCATCATTTGCCTTTGAATCACTTGATTGTGAGGACTGGAAAATGTCGTGTCCGTGCTGGTTTACCATGATCTTGTTTACAAATCATATTGGTGGTTGTCCATTGAATCTGGAGTAGTGCGTGTAGATAGAGGTTAGAAGTATTTGTAGGGAGGCTTGTGCATGTTTGAGGATTTCATTATTCTTTTAACTTTTTAATACACATTTTGTAAAGGGATTTATTGATTATGCTTCTGAATTTTGATAGCTCAACATTCATTGTGAAATTTATTGATTCTGCAACTTGTACTTTTCTCCGTTGTGTGAGAGTACCATGGAATTTTTGCTGCTTTCATGTTTGGTACTTTTCCCCTGTAAGCTACCATGATGTTAGAGTTAGCGGAATCCATTTTGAATTGGAAAGACTTTCTCATTTACAGTGTTATTTCATGTGAATTAATCACTTTGCTTAGAGAAGGTGACTCATGTTGAAATGAGTATGATTTTCTCATTCATTACGGAGTATATACACGGCACTTACCGCCTAACTGATTTCTAAAATAACAGACTTATAATTAACTTGCCACCACTAATTATCTTCTATTCAGTGATTGCAAGATCCTTCCACGACCTTCGAGTCATTAGTTTTTACTTTTTAGTGAATAAAGAAAGAACTGGAAGTGTAAAATAAATCATGTCTTGCTAAGAAAAAATAAAGGGGTCTATACTCTTATATCTGTTGTCCAACCAAATTAATTTCCACGCGCTCTCTGTTGGCAGTGATGAAGGCACTTCCTATACGAAATTCCCTTTGCTCTTCAGTTTTCACAACTTGAATTGTGGAAACAAGAAAAAAAAGAAACTTTTTGGTATATTCGGTATTATATTATAAGTCAATTTTATAGTGTTTTTTATTTGGTGTTTAATTTATTTTTATGATAAATTTTAAATATTTTAATTTCTCTATTTTTAAATTAAATATTAATTATTTGATTTTTTTAAACAATTAAACAATAATTTTTAAATACTATAACATACACCGTTATATTATATGATAGGTATGTGATGATTGTAGTTTATTCTTTACATTATTAAAAATGAGATTCAGTCAATTTAATTTAACTCTAAAAATTTATAAGATAAAAGATGTCTTATATTTATAAATTATTTAGAGACTTTATTCACAAAAGTGATGAGATTTATAATGCAATTTTTTTATGTCTAGCAATAATAATCTTTATAATGTTTCCTGTCTGCTTCATTTTTCCCACAGAGCAGCGTCCACCTCACTTTCCTTTCTCTCTTGCATACGACTTTTTTAAGTGATCTCGTTAACTCTCTGAATCAGTCTTCAACCAAACACAACTCTTGGATCTTCTGTGCACATAGAATTCAATTCTTCTTGAAGCTTCTAACAGATGGCATCCAGGTCCTCTTCTGGTTCAATTCCACTACCACCGCCAAGAGCATGCACCTATCACGTGTTCTTGAGTTTCAGGGGTGAAGATGCTCGCGGACGATTCACTAGCCATCTCTATGACGCCCTCAACAGAAAGGGAATCACAACCTACAGAGATGATAACAATCTTCGCAAGGGTAATGTTATTTCAGATGAACTCCTCAAAGCAATTGAAGAGTCTATGTTTGCAGTCATAGTTCTGTCACCAAACTACGCTTCATCCACATGGTGCTTGGATGAGCTCTGCAAGATCCTTGATTGCAAGAACAAGCTGGGACTACATATGGTAGCAGTGTTCTATAGTGTGGAACCTTCTGTTGTAAGGCACCAAATAGGGACCTTTCAGGAAGCTTTCAAGAAGCACGAACAGAGACACGACCGTGAGAAGGTTCAAAGATGGAGGGAAGCGTTAAAACAAGTTGCTGATTATTCTGGATGGACCTCCAAAAATCAGTAAGCTAACTAATCATTAACTTACGCTTGTTATGACTACAATTTATCTGCTATACACCGTTCAAACTTTTAAATTCATAATCTAATCAAAACTAAAAATAATTTGTACTATTAGATTGGGATCATATCTCATTTTTAACAAATTGTATAGACTAAATTTTAGATCTACCTTTTATTATTAGATTATAATAATAAAATAGTATTATTATAGATTAGTTAACCTGTGTCATAATTTAAAGTTATCAAATATGTTAAGTATACGTAAAAAAAATTATTTGTATGAAATATATATTGAAATATAGTATTTTTGTGAAGTAATATATCTATTTAATTTATTCACAAATATATAAATTGA
>NW_026264335.1:8631-11737 GCF_000817695.3 Arachis duranensis
CTTGTCTTGTAGGAGACCGACTTCGTTAGGTCGATCTCTTCTAAGTTATTTTTGTAATCCTCTTTCTTGGACCTTTGTTAGGTCTCTTTCAGGGATTACTTTTATAACTTGTCTTGTAGGAGACCGACTTCGTTAGGTCGATCTCTTCTAAGTATAGCAATTCCTCTTTAATAGGGTTGGCCAGACCTCTTTCCAGGGATTTGCTGATAACTTGGGTTGACTTGGTCCGACTTTTTAGTGTCGGCCAGTCCTTTTAAGTTATTATATAGCAATCCATAAGACCTCGTCAGGTTCTTTTTGGGATCACTTTCGATAACTTCTTGCATTATTTCTGTGTTCATCTTTGCCGATTTGTAGATGGTGGTTTTTGTCCCGGTTTGATCATCCTTTAGGTGAATCATGTTTTCACCTTTGTCGGTCGATCATTCCTATCAAGATCGTACAGTGAATCTGTTCTTCACTTTCTGTCGATCTGTTGCTTTATAATCGGACGATGAATGCTTCAGATTAATGCGTCTTGGGAATTTGTAGAATATCTTAAATGTATTTTATTCAATGAAAGTGCAAATATACACATGCGGGAGTTTTCCGTACCCTTAAGTCGGATTAAATCTCAATCTTGATGCCTCATTAAAAAACCTTTTCAGGAAAAAGAGTGCATCTTGTGATGAGATCTTTTACATGTCCTAGCTATAGTACCTTCTTAGGTTACAGGCATGCCATGATCTAGGGAGTTCTCGTCCCTCGAGTTCGGACAGTCTGTAGTAGCCTTTCCCAAGTACTTCTGTGACTCGATAGGATCCTTTCCAGTTGGCTGCCAGCTTTCCTTCTCCGGGTCCAGTTGTTCCAATATCATTTCGGATTAAGATGAGATCATTCTCAGCAAAACCTCTTGGCACTACCTTTTGATTATACCTGGCAGCCATTCACCGCTTTAGTGCTTTTTCTCTGATCCGAGCTCTTTCTTGGATTTCCGGAAGTAGGTCGAGCTCTTCTCTTTGAAGTTGAGAGTTGGTTTGTTTATTGTAGTGGACTACTCAGGGAGACCCTTCCTCGACTTCTATTGGAATCATTGCCTCCACTTCGTATGCTAATTGAAATGGTGATTCGTTCGTAGTAGAATGGGGGGTTGTTCGAGACGCCCATAGGACTTGTGGAAGTTCCTCAGCCCAAGCTCCCTTTGCTTCTTGCAGTCTCCGTTTCAGCCCGGCCAATATGACTTTGTTGGCCACTTCGGCTTGTCCATTGGCTTGGGGATGTTTGACGGAGGTGAATTGGTGTTTTATATTCAAGTCGGTCACTAGTTTTCTGAAGCCTGCATCTGTGAATTGGGTGCCATTATCTATGGTGATGGAGTATGGGACCCCGAACCTTATAATGATGTTCCTATATAGGAATTTCCGACTTCTTTAAGCAGTGGCGTTGGCTAGGGGTTCTGCCTCGATCCATTTTGTGAAATAGTCTACCCCTACTATGAGGAACTTGACTTGTCCCGATCCCTGGGAAAAGGGTCCGAGAAGATCGAGTCCCCACTTTGCAAATGGCCAGGGTGAGGTCATGCTGATGAGCTTTTCCGGCGGGGCGATGTGAAAGTTGGCATACTTCTGACATGGTGGACATGTCTTTACAAATTCAGTAGCTTCCTTTCGTAGAGTTGGCCAATAGAATCCCGCCCGGAGTACCTTTTTGGTGAGAGCTTGCGCTCTGAGATGATTGCCACAAATGCCGTTGTGTACTTCCTCCAAGACTTCATTTGTATTGGAGGTCGGTACGCATTTTAACAATGGTGCTGAGATCCCTCTTTTGTATAGGGTGTTGTTTATGATAGTGTAGTATTGTGCCTCCCTTTTTAACCTATTTGCCTCCTTTTCATCTGTAGGGAGCGCTTCTGTTTTGAGGTAGTTAATTATGGGGTTATCCATCCTTGATCCCGACCTGTTATGGCTAGGACTTTTTCTTCTTCCGATATTGACGGGTTCTGTAGTATTTCCTGGATGAGGCTTCTATTGTTGCCCCCTAGTTTGGTGCTGGCTAGTTTTGAGAGTGCGTCAGCTCGGGCGTTTTGCTCGCGGGGTATGTGGCAGATCCTATATTCCTCGAGTTGTCCGAGTTGTTCCTTGGTTTTATCAAAATACTTTTTCATTGTAGGATCTTTGGCTTGGTAGCTCCCTGTTATTTGTGAGGTAACGACTTGTGAATCGCTGTAGATGTTGAGTTTTCGAGCTCCAACTTCTCTAGCCAGCTTCAAACCAGCTAATAACGCTTCATATTCCACTTTGTTGTTTGAGGCCGGGAATCTGAATTTGAGGGAAAGCTCAAGTTGGGTTCCTTGGTTGCTTTCGATTATCACATCTGCACCACTTTCGGTTTTATTCGAGGAGTCGTTCACGTATATATTCCATTCTATGGGGATCTCTAGGATGTCTGTGAATTCTGCAATGAAGTCAGCTAGGTATTGTGATTTAATGGCTGTTCGCGCCTCGTATTGGAGGTCGAATTCGGACAACTCGATTGCCCACTGTAGGATTCTTCCTGCTAGATCTATTTTCTGCAATATCCCCTTTATGGGCTGGTTGGTCCGAACCTTAATGGTATGCACTTGGAAGTACGGGTGAAGTCGTCGGGATGTGAGTACGAGAGCGTAAGCAAACTTCTCTATTTTCTGGTAGTTCAGCTCTGACTCCTGCAGTGCTTTGCTAATGAAGTAGACGGGTTGTTGCCCACCTTCGTCTTCTCTAATTAGTGCTGAGGCTATTGCCCGGCTTCCTACTGCGAGGTACAATATGAGTGGTTCTCCTTTTCGTGGTCGAGATAGGATAGGTGGCCGCCCCAAGAATTCTTTGAAGTCTCGGAAGGCTTGCTCACATTCCGTTGTCCACTCGAAGTTCTTTTCCTTCCTTAAAGTAGTGTAGAAAGGGAGGGATCTTATCGCTGACCCTGTTAGGAATCTGGACAAGGCCGCCAATCTCCCATTGAGTTGTTGTACCTCTTTGACGCAGGTTGGGCTCTTCATGTTGAGTATGGACTGGCATTTATCTGGATTTGCCTCGATTCCTCTTTGTGTGAGCATAAAGCCCAAGAACTTACCTGCTTCCACGGCGAAGGT
>NW_026264336.1:0-2553 GCF_000817695.3 Arachis duranensis
AGAGAGAAGGGAGAGAGGAGGGGGAGAAAGAGGAGAGAGAGAAAGAGTATGTAAAAACTAATTTTAGAGTTTAAATAAAACTAGTTTTAATGTGGTTTAAAACTAAACTGAACCATAAAAACTGGTTTTTAATAAACTGGTTTTCATAAAAACTATGGTTTCAGTTCAGTTTTTTATTTAAAAAAACTGGTTTATTTATAACAGTTTCAGTTCAGTTTCAATTCAGTTCAGTGAAACCAGTTTTTTTGCACACCCCTAATAATATTAGTTTGCTCCCACTTGGACTTGGGTTCTCATCTATACGTTGCTGTTTTAGTATTTTTAATGGTGGTAATTATTATTGAGAAAATTGTTATAAAAGACTTATAAGAATATTTAATTATTAAAAAGAACATTTGATAAAAATAAAATTCAAAAATCTTTAATATTAACAAGGAGTTAAGGACTGACTGCCTACAATTACAAACCAACAAAACCAAATTCCAAGGAGTGGCTACAACAAATATAGGATCACACTGATGCTCTAAGAACATGAACATCAGAAGTAGACATGAAGAATATCTATCTGTAAGTCAATGTTCAAGAGGACTAGTGTTTTCAATGGATTGATCCCTTTAGAAGGCAATGCTGCAGTCGTCTACTCAGAGCCTCCAACTTCTCAAACCTGTCACCCTTTCCCTTTTGTCAGCTGTCTCGCCTTTCTTCTTTTTCTTCTTAATCTTGTTCTTGTTCTTCTTGATCTTCTTTTCATCTTCTTTTGGCTCTGAACACTTTTCTTTCATGCTTCTATACTGTATTCTTAAATTGTTAACATCAATTATATCATTACGTACTCAAACTTTACAAATAAGCATGAGAAGTAACGACAATAGTCAACAGACTATATTGATATAAACTAACATTCAAATTAGAATCTCACTTCACTTACACATCATTTTCAATATTACCCTTAGTTTAATCAATAAAACCAAGAATAAGAAGAGAAACATATAAGCATTGTGAGTGCATGCACGTGTGCACATTTCTGTATGCAATATACGTATACCTGAGGGAGGTTATCGACCCTTAAATCTGCACAAGATTCTTCATCATTGCCTCCAAGAACATTTGCCCCAACTTTCTCTGTTTGAGCTTGTACATGAGAAACAATCTTCAATTTGATTATTTACCTTATCCTGAGACTCCATTATTACTCTGAAAGTGGAGGATAAAGGGGGAGATGGAGAACCACATCGCTGACGACCACTCGACGAGAGAAAAGAGAAGAGAGAAGAAAGAAGAGAGAAGAGGAGACAGGGAAGGAAAGCCTACGAATGACGCTGGGAGATGGATTGGACGACAACGGCGACGGCTCGGCTGGACGGCAACGGTGAAGGCTGAGACCAGCAGAGAGTAGAGTATGTGGTGGTGAGTTAACAGGAAAAGAGATTAGGAATTAGGGTGACTTCGGATTTTGTTCACCGTGTGGTGAGTTTGGGGATGGGGCAGAATTTAGAATGTGATGAGTTTAGGGTTTTATTAATTGAATTTAAAAAATATTTATGGTCAATATAAAAAAATTATTATTATTATTAAACTCTATGTAGGGTATATTTATAATTTATATTTTGTGTCTATTAGAAAAGCTCAAAAGATTTGAGCTTACTAAAGATGGACCGTTCAATCTTTTTAGAATTTGCTAATAGAATTATAGTAACTAGACTAAGATTTGCAAATTAATTATACTATATATTATAAATTCAAAAGTATTATATTGTTTATAAACTAATTAGATAATATATAAATTAATATTAAATTTAAAGACTCATTTATAAAAAAATATATTTTGTGTATAATTTAATATATATTTTTTTAACTAAAGATAGGAGATTCGAACTCGCAACCTCTTAATTGAGTATGGAGAGACTATGTCATTTGAGCTATAATTTAATATAATTATTTAAAAATAAAAAATAAAAAAATAAACAACAACAACAAAAATTTTATGAGGTTGATCTCTTTTTAAATATTAACTCATATTTTCTAATACTTTTATATAATAATTTTTTTTATATATACTTTAACATAAAATATAATCAATTTTAAGAAATCATGTTTATTTTCATTTATTCGTGTGAATATTTTTCATAAACAAATTATTCAAACTTTGAAAATTAAGCTATATTTATTTGTTGATATTTTTTGAACAAATGATAGTCTATAACGTAATTTTTGGAGTATTATTTTAATTTATTTGGATATTTTTTTTAAAAAAAATAGAGAGAGACAAAAATTAATTAAAAATGAGAATACAAAAAATAAATTAAATCTCAATTTGACCCCTGAAATTTAGTTCGATACTCAAAATGACCCTCACAATTTTGTCGGCTCCAATTATAACCCTCAAATTTGCAATCGTGGCTCTTACTTGTCCTTGCGATTATCTCCATCACCACTAGAATGCTAATCTAATGTAATTACATGACACGATGGACACTACTTAAACGACAGGGCATTGGTTTCACGTCCAAACCCTTTGAAAACCACGTCGTTTCCGTTGTTTTTTGGTTAAAA
>NW_026264336.1:10713-11736 GCF_000817695.3 Arachis duranensis
TTGGCTTGTGGGTGTTCTACGGATGTGAATTGGTGCTTTATTTTCAAGTTAGCCACTCTTTTCTTGAAACCTGTGTCCGTGAATTGAGTGTCATTGTTTGTGGTGATGGAGTAAGAAACCCCAAACCTTGTAATAATGTTCTTGTACAAGAATTTCTGACTTCTTTGAGCAGTGGCATTAGCTAGGGGCTCTGCCTCAATCCATTTTGTGAAGTAATCCACCCCTACAATGAGGAACTTGACTTGTCCCGATCCTTGGAAAAATAGTCCGAGGAGGTCGAGTCCCCTCTTTGCGAACGGCCAAGGTGATGTTACACTGATGAGCTCCTCTGGTGGGGCAATGTGGAAGTTGGCATGCTTTTTGATGTAAAGCTTTGACTTTGTATTTTGGGTTTTTGCTCTATTTGTTGCCTCCAAAGGGTGCCCTTGGACTTTTATGTGAGTCCTGGGGTTTCCCTTTTACTGCCACGTCTGTCACTTTATGTTTTACTGTTATTGTTCGAGTTGTTTGGTAGTAATTCCATAGTCGACCTATGTCTTTGAGATGTCTACTAAGATCCCGGACAGCGTGTCTGATTAGCTGGATTTCATAGTTTAAATGCGTGTTACTGTGGCTGACCCTGAGTACATCCCTTATACCGCCTTTGAGACCGATTTGTTGTGGTCTTGTAATGTAGCTCGGATGAGGCTTCTGTTATTGCCCCTTGGTTGGCTAGTTTTGAAAATGCATCAGCTCGGGCATTCTGCTCTCAAGGTATGTGTCGGACCTCACATCCCCGAATTGTCCGAGCTGTTGGTGCTGGCTGCATTAGCTCGGGCATTCTATGTGTCAGACTTCATTTTCCCCGATTTGTCCGAGCTATTTTCTGTTTTTGTCCAGAGTCCCCCGAATTGTCCGAGATGTTCTCTGGTTTTGTCCAAGGTCTCCCGAATTATCCGAGCTTGTCCTCTGTAGGATTCTTCCAGCTAAGTTTGTTTTCTGCAGGATGCCCTTTATTGGCTGGTTGGTTGGAACTCTGATAGT
>NW_026264337.1:0-4450 GCF_000817695.3 Arachis duranensis
ATTTTTGAAAGAATTTGGACATCAATTTGGTAAGGTTCCTGATCCTCTGTTCCATCAGACTCGATGCGACCTCTTGGATAAGTCTTAATAACAATCACCCAACTAGACTTGCATGATTCTGAATAAAGCAAATAGTATACTTATCATGCATTTTGAGGTAGAATAAAAGGATCGTAGTGCTTATATTTTCTGGTCACATTTACTTCAGTGATATTGTAGTCATTATGTTTTTGTGTTTCTAGTCGTAAACTTGGATTATATTATTCACATTTAAATACACACACCTTGGATCATCTCTGTGTGACGGGTGCATCATAAAACTATTGTTTATCTTGTTGTTACTATGTCATGTCATGTGAGAGGTCAAACTCATCGAGGCATACAATTATTTTAGCCTAGAAATTAGAGGCAAGTATTGCATCCTTTTGTTTGAAACTCTCTTTACCTTCCGTTTACCAATCTGTTCTCTCTCAAATTGATACCTCGGTGCTCATAGTAGCTAGAATATCGATTTAACTCTTAAAATCTTTTGATATTACGATTTTAAATGAGTATATCACTTTTACAAAAATTTGTACTAAATCTGACAATTTTACTGTTTAAATCTTGTTAAAATTTTTACGTTTTACGTTCTTAATTTACTTTTTTCATTTCACATAAAATCTCGATTTTCTCTACCTTGTCGGTGCTTCACAAAATCTACAAGCTGTTAGGTCTATATGCCCCTTATAATACAATGTACAACCATTCAAATAACAATCGATTTTCACCGATTTTAGACTTAATTTTGAAACTAACTTCTCTGCCTCATAATGGCTCTGGGGGATGCTAATAATCTTGGCTGGTACAAATTCGTTGTAAATGGTGGCCTACTTATCAAAAGACTCTTGGTTATTATTTGACTCCGACTTAATACTCATCATTCTAACACAGGCAGATAATTTTGAGTGAACGCATCCCTCGAACAAAAGTTTCACGGCAGATTCTAACAAATGATAAAATCTCTTTGCCTTCGAGTTAGTCTCTTGTTCAGTATCTTCCATATTAGTAACACCAATTGCATTAAAGACCATCTTTTTGTATCTCTCTTAGTTATCTTCCCAATTTATTTCTTTCATGTTTAGTTTTCTAACCACCCGAACCCTCGTTGATCGACTTTCAAACCTATTAGAATTTGATGCAGACTGGTTGATGGTGCGGAATTTTGGAAACATCCACAACAGAACCGGCAAATGTACTAGGTCATCTAAGTAATACCTCAGGTGAGTGAGGGTCGATCCCACGAGGACTGATGGACTGAGGAACAATGATCGACTGATTGCTTTAGCTAGGCTGACAGAAAAGTTGGTTTGGTGCTTTGAAATAGCATTAAACAGTAATTCAAGAGTAAAGAAACAAATAAGAGAATTTGTGAGAAATCAATAAGAGAAAACAGTTAAGGTATCAAAGACGTTTGCTTTTCCAGATTAAGTTTTCTTACAAACTATCTTAATCATGCAAGATTCATTTCATGGCAAACTGTAATTGACTAAACCTTAATGTCTTAGTGATTTAGTCTCCTCTAACCTTCATCAACCGCAAATGTCTTGGTCACTTGATTCCGATTAGAGGGTTAAGTTAAAATCTAGTTTATGGCCACAAAAATCATAATTACCCAAAGCTAAACGAATTATATGTCATGTATCCAGATTAGTTCAAATAATTAGCAATTTAGGAGGAATTTACTTTCAAGCTGTGTTCAGGTGAGGGACCTCTTCCAAGGGTCACAAGAACGCATCTAGAATAAGGGTCATACTCTCGTTCCACCCAGATTCATAAAATGAAGAACGAAAGTAATCCTTGAAACTGAATCAATACATTAATTAAAATAGAAAATCAATACTCTTAATCTATAGAAATAAACAGAGCTCCTAACCTTAAACAAGGAGATTTAGTGGCTCATGACTTTCAGAGAAAACAAAGGTTCTGAAAAGTATAACGTGCAGAGGTTAGAAGATCCCTCCAGGAGAAGTCAGTCCCAAGGGGTAAATCTTTTCCCTTTTATATCTAACCTAATTTTGATTTGAAACTAAAATAAAATATTAAATTCTAAATCTAAAAAAATTTGTTTGTAAATAAAAATAACTAAAATAAGATAAAAGATAACAATTAAAAGCTAAATTGCACTAAAGATTCTTCCTTGGGTGAAGCTGACCCGCACTTCTGGCGTTCAGCGCCAGAATTGGCAGTGGCTTGGGCGCTGGTTCTGTCTTCTTGGGCGCTAAACCCCAGGCTCGGCAATTAGCGCCATTCATGGCAATTATTCCAGAAGAAAAGTATAAACTATTATATATCATTGAAAAACTCTAAAAGTTGGCTTTCCAACGACATTAGAACCACGTCAATTGGACCTTTGTAACTCAAGTTATGCTCGTTGGAGTGCAAGGAGGTCAGGGTTGACAATATCCACTTTCTTCCTCTTTTTTGCACAAAATTCTGCCCAATTAGTCCGAATTTTACTTGAAATAATAAAAACACCAAAAAAACTCAAAGTAGCATCCAACGAGGATTTTAACACTAAAATATAGCGAAACTTACTAAATTTAACTAGAAAATAAGCATAAAATGGGTATAAGATATTCACATATCAGTTGATTCCCTTCTCATCCACTTTTTCATGTTCCGTTCATATCCAATACCCATCCTTGAACGCATTACGGTAGAGGTAAAGTGTTATATCCGAAGTTCTTAACCACTTACAACCGACACTTATAGCACAGATACTTAGATACTCCTTGAGATCTAAATGATTCCATGTTGAAGACATATGCAACAAACTCGTCAACCCCCTCAAAGAACTTAGATTTTAATCCCCCCCTCCAAATCCGTTGTTATCCCTATCATACATCCACAAACGATGACTCTAAATCATTTTGCAACAAACAACCAAGAATTCAACCAACAATACAACTTATTAAAATTTTTAGAAAATTTGATAGAATATTTTTTATATAGAATCTACCACCAATCCAATTATATTTTTTCACAAATCAAACATATTTTAAATAATTTTAATGAAATTTTAGTAAAAAATTTTTTTAATTTCGAGACATCTACTAAATAAATTTATCACTTTTCACAAAGAAAATAGCTGCAAATATAAATTAGATTTTAATTTAGTTAATTATTTTATATTATATGACTTATATATGGGGGTGTCATATTTATTGTTTTAAACATCAAATAAAATACATTATTAATACTTTCGATTTAGGTCTAAGAACATAAAATCAAACATTCTATTTTTTTAGGTTTTAAGATTTTACGAGAATCATCCAAATATAAATAGTAACTTAAGAATTTTGGTTTTTAATATGATGTTGTATTACAAGCATAAGATATTGAAATATAAATACGAAGACATGAAATCATATTCGTAAATTAAGAATATACACAAACGTTGTGTTTCTAAGACACTGAATTAGTATATTTTATGTCTTTTAATTTTTATTAAAAAAGACACAAAAAAACTGAAAAAAATGCCATTTATTTTTTATTTTTTATTATTATCATAAATTTTTTATTATTATATTTTTTATCATTATATTTTTTTCTAAATTTTGTATGAAGAAAAAAAATAAATTGGGTGTCTTATTATTTATTTTATTTTATGTTTAGTTTATCACTAAACAAAATATAAAAATATTCATTTTTATGTCATATTTTTTGTATTTTTATTCCTAGTATCTAATCTTATCCTATTTTCAAAATCAAATACAATCTAATATACATATCAAAATCATCTCTGCAACCATTCTCCATCAAGTGAGTTGTTATTCCATCCTATGAAAAATACAAAAGAATTTGATAGAGGAAGATTATTAATCAATATCCAATATAATAATCAGAAGTCAATTTCAAGGTCACTATTCCGAGGGTTACCTGAAAATGGAGGTCGATCTCGGATGAGATCTTCCGTACTGGTCGTAGCTGGTGTGTCCGGCAGGTGGATGACAGCTGGAGCTGGTACGTCTGATTTGTTGGACTAATGGTGCTGCTGATCCTCTGTCACCGAAGGGTGGGGGGTACCTGCAAGGGACTCCGATGCTTAAGTTAGCAAGGGTATTAAGCAGGTTTTATGTAGAATCAGAGTATGAGTTATACCTGGGTGCTCCAGCGTATTTATAATGATGAGATGTGACCTTTTGGATAAGATAAGTTAGTTATCTTATCTTATCTTTATCTTTGAGTTGAGGTCAGCGTATCTTCAATGGAACCGCCTTTATCTCTATAGGCTTGGGTTGCCCTAGGATTTGGGTCGTGTTCCTCTGTTTTGGGCCTACTTTGGGCTCCTTTGGCGATTTGGCCGAGCTCTTTGAGAAGAGGTCGGGCATTGGCCGAGCTCTTTGAGAAGAGGTCGGATAGTCTGACCTGAAGAGGTCGGTCGGCTTGTCGCTAAACATCCCAGGTC
>NW_026264337.1:11022-11731 GCF_000817695.3 Arachis duranensis
TATATATATATATGTATATTGTTGCGTGCTTATACTGTATGCTGAGCACGTTTTAGTATTATATATTTATATATATAATTTTTTAAAGGTCTGAAAAGACACCATTAAGATTTAAATTCTTTTGCGATTTAAATATTTTTTAATTGTTACATAAAGAAATTAGTAACAATTTGGATTAGTATACCCATCTATTTTATAAAGATTTGATTTTGGAATAAATTGATTGAATATTATGCTGCTAAAGTAGCCTCTTTTGTGAAAATTGATTTATTCAAAACATAAAAAATATGATGTTATGTAATTTATGCGAATATTGGTCGGCCCAAAGGAAAGTCTATATTTGGCCGAATTACATACACATATTGATAGTAAATACATATTTGAGTAACTAATTAAGAATAAAGGAATGCTTATTATTTATGCGAATAATAATTGACCCAAAGAAAGTTTATTGTTTGGCCAAATAATAAGCATTGCACACTTTTGTTTATTTTCTATTAATTATGCGATCAATAATCGGTCCAACGGAAGGTTATTGTTTGGCCAATTAATAGAAAATATATGCGGTAATAAATAGGTTGCGAAGTTTAAGTCTCCATGTGCACATTAAGTCGGTCCAAAGAAAGGCTTAATGCGTGACAGGAATTTTGACAATATTTGATTACTGCAATGAGAGTATCACTTACAGTTAATTTTTCTATCCAAAGAT
>NW_026264338.1:0-2897 GCF_000817695.3 Arachis duranensis
ATGACCATAGCTTGCTTCAAGCCGACAATCTCCGTGGGATCGACCCTTACTCACGTAAGGTTTATTACTTGGACGACCCAGAGCACTTGCTGGTTAGTTGTGCGAAGTTGTGAAAAAGAGTTGAGATTACAATTATGCATACCAAGTTATTGGCGCCATTGAGATCACAATTTTGTGCACCACATGGAAGGCGGAAAAGTAGAGTGATGCGTGAGCGTCACCCATGCGCACGCGTGGGAAGTCGAGAGGTAGGGTAACGCCTGCCGTCATCCACGCTTACGTGTGGATGTGTTTTGTGCTCCTTGCACAAAACCAGCACGCTACCATCACAACTCTCTGGAATTTGTACCACGCACATGCATCAATACAGCGATGCGTACGCGTGAGAGAGTAAAAATTGTGAGTGACGTGTGCGCGTCGGTGTACGTTTTACCAAAAATTTTACTAAGTTTAAAAAGCTCCAGGATCACATTTGCAAACCCTAAACTTCCGACGGGTATAACTTTTTCGTTTCAAGTCATTTTCCACCTGTTCTTCGAACGGCATAAACATCTCGGATCCAATTTTATTTCTAAACAAGTTTGATACAAATCGGGGATCCGGGGACCAAGTTATGCTCCGTCAAAGTAGGCCAAAATAAAAATTTTCATAAAAACCAACAAAACCAAATTTTCAACACAAGTCAATTTCAAACCTTTTCAAAACCAACCAAAACTTACCAAATCAACCTCAAGCCTCCTCAACTCATAATTTCAACATTCTCATTAAATTCACAATCCACCAATCCATCATTTTGATCAATCTCACTCAAATAACTCAATTTCAAACAAAATATCATATCATATATTTCATTCCACATCTTAAGTTCCAACAATACCAATTCCATCAACCCCCAATACATATAAATCCATGTTATCATATACAACTCACGTGCATTATCAACAAGGACATCAATTCCTCCCTTAAAACCAATAACCACATAATCTGTATAATCCCTTGTAACCAAATAACAACAATCACAATTCCCTTCAATCTCATATGACATCACACAATACACATATCACTTACCTTCCTTACCTCTTTCTGGCCTCCGGCCCAAGATTCACAAATTCACAATTTAAATGCATATTCCACAAACTAATATTCATTATCCAATTTATCAATTTCTCAACATACCAAATATACAATTCACACAATTCTCAATCCAATCATTAATTTACGTTGCATATCAACTATACATTTTAGTACCAACCATTTATACAATCCAAACTTAATCCTAGGGGCATCTAGCCTAGTAATTCTCATCACACCACACGGCACTTAAATGAAACTTAAACCATACCTCTTGTAGCCAAAATAATTGAACTTCTTCTTGGAAGTCTCTACCAACCCATAGCTCCAAACCTCACCAAAGCTCCACAAGCAACACCAACCTCCCAATTGTGCACCAAAATCAACCAATACTCTAACATAACCAATTTCACACTTTCAATCAACCTAGGGTTCATGAACATGATAAATCACAAGAATTTGAGCACTTCTTACCTTAGCCCATATGAAATAGGGATAGAACCCACTTAGAATCCATCTTAGAGTATCCCTAAACAACCAAAATCACAAGATTTTAACACTAACTACTCAAAAATGTGTAACAGTGGGGAATTTCAAAAAATGGGAAGAGATGAATGGAATACTCACCAGAATAACTAAATACAATCAAAGAGGATGAGAAGAGCGACGCGTGGCCATAAACAGCTTGACAATCGGAGTTCCGGATCAAAAGTTATGATGATTTGAAGTTTGATGGAGTTAGGATTTTCTCTCTTCTTCCTCCCTTCTCCATTTTAGCGCCCCAAACCCCTTTCTTTAGGGTTAATAAACTGAAATACTCATAACTAATGTTTATATATGTTGGGTCTTGGGCCCACTTGGGCCAGTTCACTTGTTTTAGTCCGTTGGCCTAACTTTGGGCCAAAACCTTTAAGATTAGAGTTTCAAATCATATTTTAAATATTTCTATCTTCCCAAATTATAACTTCTTATTTCTCAAAATTATTCACTTCTAATTAATTTTCTCAGCCACAGTACCGGACAGATCGCAGTCGGTACTGCCGGTCAAATTTTCAGTGCGCATTTTTATTCAGAAAACTATGTTTTTCGACTCAAAAAAATTCACTGAGCTTAAATATCATATTTAAATTATCAAATTCCAATTGCTAAATTTTCTAACCATATTTGCTCCTATTTAATTTATTATTTAATTAATTACGGTTTGACCGGGTTTTACATTTTATCCCATAACAGAAATTTTCGCCCTCGAAAATTTCATCCGCCACCATGAGTACGTGAGTGTAGTCTGCCTTTATATCCAACGCATATTAGTCCCAAGGTCTTTTTACTGTGCGTGCTTCCATTGCCGCGCTCTGATTCCTTTATCTCTGAGGGTCTCGATCATTCGTCCAACGCCAACCAACAGCCTCGTTCATTACTTTCATCATCTCATCAACTCACATCTTATTAAATTTAAAATCATGTCATCAATAATATCACCATCATCATTAATCATAGTCATCATTCCACATCACTATAATCAACCAAAAATCATTATTATACCTTAATCATACTCTATCTCTATCATCTCTCTGTTAAGCCAATTACTACTAATCACAACTCAACTCTAAGCATAACCTCCAAACTTACTTTCTTATTCCCAAACCCTCAAATTTCTATATAAATTGCTGTTTTAAAATCTTTGACTAATTAATCAAAACTCTCTTCGTTTTAGAAATCAAATGAGTTTGAAATAACAAGTTAACAAAATCATAAGAATCCGATTTTTCTTTAATAATTTATAAAAGCATTCGAAACACATCTCTTTTGTTAAAGATACTCAAATA
>NW_026264338.1:10630-11707 GCF_000817695.3 Arachis duranensis
TGGAGGAAAGTGCATCCCTTGAGGCATCTCAGGGATTTGATGATGAGAGGGGTCTCTTGTTTGCTCCATCCTCTTCTTAGTGATGGGCTTGTCCTCATCAATAGGGATGTCTCCCTCTATGTCAACTCCAACTGAATAACAGAGGTGACAAATGAGATGAGGGAAGGCTAACCTTGCCAAGGTAGAGGACTTGTCCGCCACCTTATAAAGCTCTTGGGATATAACCTCATGAACTTCTATTTCTTCTCCAATCATGATGCTATGAATCATGATAGCCCGGTCTATGGTAACTTCGGACCGGTTGCTAGTGGGAATGATTGAGCGTTGGATAAACTCCAACCATCCTCTAGCCACGGGCTTGAGGTCATGCCTTCTCAATTGAACCGGCTTCCCTCTTGAATCTCTCTTCCATTGGGCGCCCTCTTCACATATGACTGTGAGGACTTGGTCCAACCTTTGATCAAAGTTGACCCTCACTACAAGAAAATAAGCTTTTTGCCACGTTTTTAAGGTGTACCGAAAGGTGCAAAAAAGCGTACCGATAACTTTTCGCCACGTTTTTTGAGCTACCGGCACGCTTTTAAAAGGGTCACATCTGCCAGCGTGCCGGTTGATCTATCGGTACGCTTTTCTTGATCTATTGGTACGCTTTTCTTTTTGCCACGCTTTTACCTATTGGCACGCTTAAAAGCGTAACTGTATATATAACCTTGTAGCCACATTTTTAAAGCGTGCCAAAAGATGGATATACAGCCACGCTTTTAAAACGTGCCCAAAAATGGATATACAGCCACGCTTTTAAAGCGTGCCAAAAATTAAAAACTTGTCGTTGCACTTCAAAAACGTGGCCTAATCCTTTTTCAAATAAAAAAAAAGAAAAATAATAAAAATAGAAATACTAATAAATTAATCTTTCAAATGAAATATTACTAAAAAATTACTCTTCCATTGATTTATATGAATTATGTACATGATAAAACATGAATAAAACATTTAAAAAAAACAAATTCTAATTTCAAAATAAACATTTAAAAAAATTACAATTCTATGTTATAAAAAATCTAATCTAGTTCCTAA
>NW_026264339.1:0-4412 GCF_000817695.3 Arachis duranensis
CATGCATCATGAGTTTTGATTCATAATTTTCATGTTGTGAGTCATTTTTGTTGTTTTTCTCTCTCATCATTAAAAATTAAATAAAATCAAAAAAATATCTTTTCCTTATTTCCCTCCAAATTTTCGAAATTTTGGGTTGACTTGGTCAAAAAATTTTAAAAATTAGTTGTTTCTTACAAGTCAAGTCAAATTTTCAATTTTAAAAAATCTTATCTTTTCAAAATCTTTTTCAAAAATCATCTTTTCCATTTTTTTCTTTTTTTCGAAAATTTCAAAATTCTTTTTCAAAATATTTTCAAAATCTTTTTCTTATCTTTATATCAAATTTTTGAAAATTAGCTAACAATTAATGTGATTGATTCAAAAATTTGAAGTTTGTTACTTTCTTGTTAAGAAAGGTTCAATCTTTAAGTTCTAGAATCTTATCTTGTAGTTTCTTGTTAGTGAAGTAAGTAATTTCAAATTTTTGAATTAAATCTTTTTATCTTATCTTTTTCCAAAAAAATTTTTTTATCTTTTTCAAAATTTGATTTCAAAATATCTTATCTAACTTCTTATCTTCTTATCTTTTTCAAATTTGATTTTAATATCTTTTTCAATCAACTAACTAACTTTTTGTTTGTTTCCTATCTTTTTCAAAACCAACTAACTACCTATCCCTCTCTAATTTTCGAAAATACTTCTCTCTTTTTCAAAAATTCTTTTTAATTATTTTAAATTTTAAGTTTAATCTTATCTTATCTCTAATTTTCAAAAATTACTAACACCTTTTTAAAATTATTTTCGAAATTTTCCATCTCTTTTCTTATTCTATTTAATTATTTATTTACTAACACTTCTCTTCACCTCTCTTCATCTAAAAATCCGAACCCATTCTTCTTCACTCTTATCCCCTTTCTTCTTCTACTGATGCGTTCGCATATTTGTCATTTTAACTAGTTAGTTTAGTTAGTTTTGGCTTAGTTTCATTCACTTTCTTTGAAATAAATAAGCAATTTTGTGAGTTTTTCCTCCATGCATTCATGAACCAAGAACTAAGTGAAATTTGACATAATCTATGCAAATGATTCAAGAAGTTTATATGCAAGTTGAGGTGAATGATTTCCTTGAAATTTAATGCATAAGATGGCAAAACTTTGAGAAAAGTTCTTTGGTTTATGATAGGTGATGAAGCAAGAAGACAATGGTGCAAGGAAATCTTGAAGCAAGAAGGAGATGCAAGTTGCCAACTTGATCCTCAAGTTGGCAACGCCCAAATTGGTGCTGCCAGGAGGATTAGCACGTTGGCAACTTGGAAACCAAGTTGGCAACACCCATTTTGTGCAACCAGGAGCAAACAGCACGTTGGCAACTTGGAAACCAAGTTGCCAACGCCCATTTGGTGCTGCCAGGGAAGAACAACACGTTGGCAACTTGGAAACCAAGTTGGCAACGTGCTAGTGTGTATCCAGCAGGCAGCTTGACCTTACCCTCTTCAAAGATGAATAACTTGAACCACAGAGATCCAATTGACATGCTTCTAGTTGTGTTAGAAAGCTGACATCATGAGCTTTCCAACGATGTACAATAGTCTACAATGAAACATGAAATGGAAGCTCAAATTAGAGGCAACTTTAAGCCCCAAAAACAAGGAAATGAAGCTAACTTGAGATGCATTGCACGTTGCCAACTTGAGAACCAAGTTGGCAATGCCAGGAAGCTACCAGGGGAGATGTTGGCGCGTTGTCTCTGGCGTGTTTGCCAACAATGTGGGCAACAACGCCCAAGCAAGGAGGAAGAAGAGAGCCTGGCGTTGTTGCTGGCGTGTTTGCCAACAACTTGGGCAACAACGCCCAGGCAGCTCAACATTGCCCTCTTCAAAGGCTTGTATCTTGAGCTAGAAAACTCCAAATGAGGTGAACTCAGTGGCATTGGAAAGTAGACATCAAGAGCTTTCCAACCATATATCATAGTGAGGTATTGGAGTTCATTTGAAGGTTCAAAAGCCAGATTCATTTAGAGCCTCAGAAACCTTGGGCGTTGCCATGGGTGTTATCATGGGCATGTTCACCAAAAACGCCCAGCCCAGACAGCTTGACCATACCTTCTTCAAAGGACTATAACTTGAGCTATGGAGATCCAATTGAGGTGGTTCCAATTGCGTTGGAAAGCTGACATTCAGAGCTTTCCAACCATGTATGATAGTCTATAGTAAAACACAAAATTGAAGTTCAAACAAGAGGCAACTTTGGGCACCAAAAACTGAATTCAGAAAGGGCCAAGTGTTTGGCAACAACTTGGGCTGGCAACGCCCAAGCACCAAGCCTGGTGCCCAGGAAATTCCTTGCACGTTGCCAACGTGCTATAAGCTGGCGTTTTTGGCAACAACACCCAGATGGGCCAGAATTGATGGAAACTTGCTTTGCTCTTTGCTCTCTTCAAATGGGGAATACTTCCTCCATTGGACCAAGAATTCAACAAAGGAAAAGCCCACATTGCTAATCCAATTGAAGACCTCCAAATGAGTTTTAGGAGTAGTATAAATAGAGTAGAGTTTTGTACTTGAGAGGGGGGCTTGGGAGCTTCGGAACTTTTCACACTTAGATTTTTATTTTTTTAGTTTTTTTTATTTTTTGGAACTTTTAGGTAGTTTTTGTAGAAGTTACTTTTCGGAAGCAATTTTTTGAATTTGAGTTTTCTAAGAACTCCTTCTTCTTCACTCTTCAATTTCTTCTCTTTCCACTGAATTTTAATGTTTACTTGTGCAATTGTTGTTGAATTTAGAGCTATGATTCACTAAACCCCACCTTCATTAGGGGGAAGAGCTCTGTTTATTTGAATGGGTTGACAATCTTTCTTTTCCTTCTCAATTCAAGTGGTTCATCTAAGAGGAAACTCTTGTTCTTCATAGATTCAATTACATTCGAGAGAGGGATTGAATCTACATGAATTTATGGTGAACTTGAGAAAGAATCCATAGAATTCAGTTTAGAGTTATCCTTTCATGATTTCTTTGATCAATACACTTTGGGTTAGTATGTGAGATGTAACCTCCCTTGGTTGAGATCCTGGAAGTTGTGTGGCTTTGGATTAAAAATTGAGCTTCACCTCTTCTCATGCCCAATTAAGATCACGAGAGTGGCAATTGGTTGTGTTGAGAGAAATTGGATTGCCAAGAGATTGGGATTCAATTATTCACAATCCGCCATGGATCTATACCCATGATTGAGAAGGAGTTGAACCAAGTCAATTTATGATAATTTACACCTCTGATCCCTAATGATCTCTTCACCATTAATTCTCATCTCCCTTGTTATTTAGTTATTTTGATTACCCATCACCCAACTCCCTTCTACATTCTTGCAATTTATCATTCTGCTATTTAATTTTTGCACTTTAAAATTTCTGCAATCTTTACTTTCTTGCAATTTATCTTTAACTGTTTGCAATTACATTCAAGAATTAAATCTCATGAAATCAAAACCATGTTTTCTTGACTAAAAATACCATTTAACTAAAGTTGCATAATCTACCAATCTCCGTGGGATCAACCTCACTCTTAGTGAGTTTTATTACTTGATACGACCCGGTATACTTGCCGGTAAGTACGTGAAATCTCATTTTTACGTATCATTCTTCATCTACTAACATAAAGGAATCTCTATACTGTGACATAAAGGATTCCTCTTCTTTTCTTGTTTTCTTCTCTTTCATATGAGCAGGAACAGGGAAAAAGGCACTCTTGTTGAAATTGATTCTGAACCTGAAAGGACTCTAAAAAGGAAACTAAGAGAAACTAAATTACAACAATCCAGAAACAACCTTTCAGAAATTTTTCGAACAAGAGAAAGAGATGGCAGCCGAAAATAATAATAATGCAAGGAGAATGCTTGGTGACTTCACAAAGCCAACATCCAAATTTGATGGAAGAAGCATCTCCATCTGGGATATCACCCACCACCACCAATTTCTAATGGTGGCTGGGAATATCACCAAGAATTTGCAAATCCTGAGCACTCCAATCCATGGAGATATTCTTCAGAACCACAAGATGAGCCAGAGAATTATATGGGATACCAACCACCACCACAAAATGATTCATATCATTATTTCTGAAGATCCTTATCAGTTTTTAACTGAGTTCTTGCAGATCTGTGAGACTGTAAAGACGAATGGAGTTGATCTTGAAGTCTACAGACTCATGCTTTTCCCTTTTGCTGTGAGAGACAGAGCTAGAATATGGTTGGATTCACAACCTAAGGATAGCCTGGACTCCTAGGATAAGCTGGTCACTGCCTTCTTGGATAAATTCTTTCCTCCTCAAAAGCTGAGCAAGCTGAGAGTGGATGTTCAAACCTTCAAACAAAAAGATGGTGAATCCCTCTATGAAGCTTGGGAAAGATACAAGCAGCTGACCAAAAGATGTCCATCTG
>NW_026264339.1:10689-11705 GCF_000817695.3 Arachis duranensis
AATTTTTCATATCAAAATTCTTCACCACTTGAGTTTGCCTCAACACAAAATTCTTTCCAAAATCCATACAATTCAATTCATCAACCACAAAATACATTTGGTTACTCACATAATTCATTCCATATCCCGCAACAACACTTCACTACAACATCCACACATCCACAAAATCCACTCCAACCTTCTCCTCTCTTGCTACAAATAGAACAATGCCTCAAAAGTGCCCTAGAAACTCAAGAAGAAAGTAGAAAACTCTTGGAAGGACAAGAAATCATCTTCAAGAAAATAGATGGGCACTTAGAACAAATAAGGAAACACTTCGGGTTGCCAAGCAGTGAGGATGAAGACCAATTTGTGAGTGAGGAAATGGAAAAAGAAGAACAAAAGGTCCCTGTGTCAAGTGAAATTGCAATGAAGGATGAGGTGGTGGAGGTATGTGAGCACAGAATTCCAAGTCCACAGAAGTTAGTTGAAGTAACAATGGAACATGAAAACTCACAACTCTCTCAAACTTCCCTGAAACAAAAAGGCTCAACAATTGAATCCATGATTGAAAGATATGAAGAGGAGATGAAAAAATCTTGGGAAGAACAACAAACCTCTTCCATGAAAGAGCTATTAAAGCAAATGTTTAGTGTAAAAGAGGAAGTGGAAGAGCAAGAACATGAGGAAGACACTCAAGAGAAATCACACTCAACTGAAACAGAGAAGTGCAAAAAGGAAGGGCTCATAGAACCACCAATTCAAGAGGCTTTTGATGAAAAGAAGACTCCAACAATCACACAACCACCAAGACTTGGATTCAAGGAAGTGAAGGCAATTAACAAAAGCACCAAGAAGAGGATTGTGACCAAGCTACCAAAGACAATATTCATGAAGAAAAAAGGGTCAACCACAAGCAATCCTCCCCCTGATCCAGCAAGCAAGCTCAATCAAGTTATGTACAAAAGGAGGCTTGCTGAGAGGAGACCAAAAAAGGGGACACTAGTTGAATCTTCTCCCCCCTTAAGGTCATTCCT
>NW_026264340.1:0-212 GCF_000817695.3 Arachis duranensis
AGAAAATCCTAGAAAATCGTAGAAAACCATAAGAAATCCTAGAAAACCCTAGAAAACTCCAAGAAAAACCTAGAAAACCCTCAGAAATCCCTAGAAAACCCTAGAAAATCCTTGAAAATCTTAGAAAACCCTTGAAAATCCTAGAAAACCCTAGAAAACTCTAGAAAAACCCTAGAAATCCCTAGAAAACCCTTAGAAATCCCAAGAAAATC
>NW_026264340.1:385-2974 GCF_000817695.3 Arachis duranensis
TAGAAAACCCTAGAAAAACCCTAGAAAGCCTCAGAAAATCCTAAAAAATCCTAAAAATCCCTCGAAGTTCCTAGAAAACCCCCTAGAAAACCCTTGAAAACCCTATGAAAACCCTAGAAATCCATAGAGATCCCTGGAAAACCCTAGAAAAACCCTAAAAAAAACTAGAAAAATATAGAAAACCCTAAAAAAACCCTTGAAAATCCTAGAAAAACACTAAAAAACCCTAGAAAATACTAAAAATCCTAGAAAACCCTAGAAAATAATAGAAAAACATTAGAAAATCGTAGAAAATATTGGAAAACCCTAGAAAATCGTAGAAAACCCTAGAAAGCCCTTGAAAACACTAGAAAAACGCTCAAAAACCCTAATAAACCCTCAAAAACCCTAGAAAATCCTCAAAAATCCTAGAAAAGCCCTAGAAAACCCTAGAAAATCGTAGAAAACCTTAGAAAATTTCTAGAAAACCTTAGAAAATCCTTATAAAAACCCCTAGAAAAATTCTCGAAAACCCTAATATAAACTTTAGAAAACCCTAGAAAATCATAGAAAAACCCAAGAAAATCCTAAAAAATATTAGAAAGTAGAAAATCCTAAGAAAATCTTAGAAAATCTTAGAGAAACCGAAAAAACCTAATAAACTCTCAAAACCCCTATAAAACACTAGAAAATCCTAAAAATCCTAGAAAAACTATAGAAAAACCTAGAAAATCTTAGAAAACCCTAGAAAAACCCTAGAAAAACCATAGAAAACCCTAGAAAAACCCTAGAAAATCCTAGAAAAGCATAGAAAACCCTAGAAAACTCCTAGCAAACCCTAAAAAACTCTCAAAAACCTTAGAAAATCTTAGAAAACCCTAGAAAAATCTAGAAAACGCTAGAAAAACCCTCGAAAGCCATAAAAAACCCTAAAAAATCTCGAAAATCCTAGAAAATACTAGAAAAACCCTAAAAAACCCTCGAAAACCATAGAAAAACCCTAGAAAACCCTAGGAAATCCTAGAAAACCCTTGAAAACCATAGAAAACCCTAAAAAGCCTTGAAAACCTTAGAAAATACTAGAAAAACCCTAAAAAACCCTCGAAAACCCTAGAAAAATGCTAGAAAATCCTACAAAAAGCCGCAAAAACCCTTGAAAATCCTAGAAAACCCTAGAAAAACCCTAAAAAACCTAGAAACCCCTAGAAAATCCTAGAAAAACCCTAGAAAATCCTAGAGAAACCCTCGAAAACCCTAGAAAAACTTAGGAAACCCTAGAAAACCCTAGAAAAACCCTCGAAAACCCTAGAAAATCATAGAAAACCCTAGAAAACCCTAGAAAATCCTAGAAAACCCTCAAAAACAATAGAAAACCCTAAAAAACCCTTGAAAACCCTAGAAAATACTAGAAAACCCTAAAAAACCCTAGAAAATTCTAGAAAAACCCTAGAAAATCGTAGAAAACCCTAAAAACCCTCGAAAACCCTAGAAAACCCTAAGAAAACCTTAGAAATCCCTAGAAATCTCTAGAAAACCCTAGAAAATCATAGAAAATCCAAGAAAACGCTAGAAAACACCAAAAAATCCCCTGGAAATTCCTAGAAAACCCTAGAAAACCCTATAAAAATCCCTAAAAAATCATAGAAAATCCAAGAAAACCCTAGAAAATTCTAGAAAACCTAAGAAAATCCTAGAAAAATCCTTGAAAACCGTAGAAAACCCTCAAAAACCCTAGAAAATCCTAAGAAAACTTTAGAAACCCCTAGAAATCCCTAGAAAATCCTAGAAAACCCTAGAAAATCTCTAGAAATCCCCCGAAAACCCTGGAAATCCCTAGAAACCCTAGAAAATTGAAAAAGACCCTAAAAATCCTAGAAAAACCTTAGAAAACATAAAAAATCCTAGAAAAACCCTAAAAAATCCTAGAAATCTCTAAAAAACCCTAGAAAACCCAAGAAAATCCTAGAAAACCATAGAAAATACTAGAAAATCCCTACAAATCCCCAGAAAACTCCTAAAAATCCCTAGAAAAACCTAGAAAACCCTCAGAAATTCCTAGAAAACGCAAGAAAATCCTAGAAAAACACTAAAAACCCTAAAAAAACAATAGAAAACCCTATACATCCATAGAAAATCCTAGAATACCCTAGAAAAACCCTAGAAAATCCTAGAAAATTGTAGAAAATCATAGAAAACCCCTAGAAAACTCCTAGAAAAACCTAGAAAACCCAAGAAAACCTTCAGAAATCCCTAGAAAACCTAAGAAAATCCTAGCAAATCTTAGAAAATCCTAGAAAAACCCTCGAAAACCATAGAAAACCCTAAAAAACTCGAAAACCTTAGAAAACCCTAGAAAAACCCTAGAAAATCCTAGAAAACCCTAGAAAATCCTAGAAAACCCTAGGAAATTCTAGAAAAACCCTCAAAAACCACAGAAAATCTTAAAAAACTCTCGAAAATCCTAGAAAACCTTAAAAAATCATAGAAAACCCTATAAATCCATAAAAAAACCCTAGAAAATCCTAGAAAATCGTAGAAAACCATAGAAAACCCTAAAAAATCATAGAAAACCCTAGAAGAACTTAGAAAATCCTAGAAAACCCTAGAAAA
>NW_026264340.1:3048-11696 GCF_000817695.3 Arachis duranensis
CCTAAACAACTCAAGAAAACCCTAGAAAATTCTCGAAAACCAAAGAAAACTCCCAAAAAACCCTAGAAAATCCTACAAAAACCCTCGAAAACCATAGAAAATTCTAAAAAACTCTCGAAAACCCTAGAAAATCGTAGAAAATTCTAGAAAACCCCTAGAAAACCCTAGGAAATCCTAGAAAAATCCTTGAAAACCGTAAAAAAAACCCTTAAAACCCTCGAAAACCCTAGAAAACCCTAAGAAAACCTTAGAAAACTGTATAAATCCATAAAAAACCCTAGAAAATAATTATTATACTGATTGATATTTTTTGTTATCTTAATCGAGTATGATGGAGTATTTGAATTTAAATTCATGCAAAATTATATCAAGGCCTTCTAATAATATACAACATAGACCTTTAATACATTATATTTATCTTGTTAGATTTTGTGTGACCAAATTACTTAATTTAATAAATACAAAGCCACAAAATCCTTTTAAATTTTAATAAAGTTTTAAAATTCTTAATTTTGTTAAATGTTTGTTATGTACTTCACCTAGTATGTTATTTTATTCTTCATGCATGGTTTATTAAAATTTTTTGCTAAACAAAGACAATTAAATATTCAATAGTTTGAGACATTTTTAGCTGTTTATTAATGTAAAGAATTTATTAAATACATGACAGTTCATATATTCCAAATTTTGTACAACTAACTACAATAATAAAAAAAATTAACATTTGGTATATTTTTTAAGAGAAAGATTATTACTTTAAAAGGAGAATATAAAACTTTAATAATATGAAGTTCAATTTAAAATACTACATATCCAATTATTTATGAAGAAAATGAGATACTATCCTCAAAAGTTCAAATAATCGAAGTTAATAATGTTTTAAGAACTTATTTTAGGGTCAGTTCATATAAAAATTATTTAAGTATTGTACTTTAGCTTCGATAAATATTTGCTTCGTCAAAGTTATCTTAATAACCTTTATTCAATCAATGATTGCATTTCCATTTTCGAAATAGCATGACCACGACCACTTATCACTATAAGAATATGATCGATTAGCGACCATAAAAAGAGTTCTAAAATTATTATTAATCTGACGTAAAATATAATTTGTGACGGATTAGTTACCGTCTAGCAACTAATATTTTTCTCGCTAATTACAAGTCGCAAATCAGTAAAGCAAATACAACAGTCATTAATTTATCGAAAAAATCTTTTAGCTATCGAATAGATAGTCACAAATCCATCACTAAAGTAGAAGCTACTTCCATACAAGAAATAGACTAAATGGTAATCGCTAATTAGTGACAAACTCTACTGCAGCAAACTCATCGCTAAATGCAAGCTAACTTCGTAGACAAAATGGAATGCTTAGTTGACGCTAATTAACGAGGAATTTTTCCAAACCTAACTTGTCGCAAGTTATCCGCTAATATAGTCGCAAATCTGTCACATTTTGTAGCAAATCTATAGCTAATCTTTGAAAATTCTTAATCAAATTTGTAGGAATTTTGTCGCTAAACCAAAACTATTCTAAATGAAAAAGTAGAGTTATGATGTAGTCGCTAACTTGCTAGGAAATAATATATAGTCAATTAGTTGCAATACTATAGCAAAATGTCATATCAAATTCCTTTTAAACTAGTATTGATAGGTATCTCACAAATGTTTGAGTCGCAATAGAGTCTTTAATTTTTCACCATCATCAATAACGAGTATGTCGCTAATATTTTCCAGAATATTAGTTAGAATGCCAATTTTGTCGCCATACTAAAATGAACCTCATTATTTTTTTATTTTAGCCATTTAACTAAAAAATTATAATGCATACAAATAAAATTAGTTCATCAAAACTATACATATCTTAAAAAGTTCAAACCATATTTAAAGAAATTAGGTATTAAAGCTAACCTGATAATAACCAAGCTTTTGAGTTTGATCAAATGTTATTTTATCCATTAATCAATAGCTCTAAAAAACATGACTTAATTAAGTAATAAAGAAAAAACTCAGTTACAATATCATCTAAAAGTAAATATCATGTAAAAGTAAGTATTAACTAACTTCTTTAGAGAAGTTTTAATCTGGCTATACAAATGTGATTCTCCTTCTATAAAATTCATTATACATTACACATCTCAATTTCTCATTGCACATTGAAAATTTAAAAAAAAAAGAAAAATACAAACAACATCTAAAACTTGGCATATCAATTGCACAAAGAACATGTCCACCTGTTCCATCTTTAGTTTCACCAATGTTGTCACTTATATGCAAAAATATCAAAAAAAATAATAATAACATCAGTAAATAACAGGCTAATTAAAGAAAGGCTCTAAATGCATCATAGAGCAATTACCTAACACCAACAATGTCACGAAATTCATTATCCATGCTTCGAAGCATATAGTTGTGGAAATCATATGTCAGGGGATGCTCATGATTCCACAGAACAACATAAGAAAAGTATATACATGTCGCAATAAGAAAATGCAGAAATATTAGCTTCTTCATATGTTTTCAAGAACAAAAGAATAAATAACTAATACAAAATAATCAAACAATGATATGATGTAACATATACAAATGGACAAGTTCAAACTCATTAAATTGTTATTTGTGATTAGCAAATGGAATACTAGGAGTAGATTTGCATGCTCACCGCGCCATCTAAAGACTCAATAGCACTGTTGACCTCTTCAAGGCTGTTGTAAGTCACAAATCCAAAGCCTCTTGATCTTTCACTTTCCCTGTCATAGATTACCTAGGCTTCCACTTTCGCATGTCTCTGCAGTTCTTTGCTCAACTCGATTCTCATGTTTCCTCCCTCGAGGATCTTGTGCACCATATGCATCATTTTTATCAAGGTTTGTATAAAAATCAAGCAAAAAGTCCTTCTTCTTTGTAACCTATATACAAATATGAAAATTGTACGTCAGCAGTATGCAAGAGTAGAGAATTGGAAATATAGGAATTGAACCATAAAGAAGTACATCAATTCAATTAGAAAATGTGGAAGAAAACAAATACCAAGGTTGTTTTTCCATTACCAATCAAGCTGATAACCAAGACATGATAATGAATATGGGAAACTTTAAAAATTCTAGAACCTACAGCATCTCTCTCCTCTTCAAGTTCACATAGTCGTTCTAGCTCCATCTATCTCTCACGTTCAGCAAGCTTCTTTCTGTAAGCTTCAGTAACAAAGTATTGCACTATATCTGCAAGGAGGAATGCCTACAAGGTGACATTATAGACAATCAGATCTCAACCTAAGGTTTGATGGTGGGAAGTATCTGCATTAACAACAGACTGCTGCAGGGAAGGCAGACAGAATCAGTCATGGAGTTCTTTCAATTGAATTTAGAGATTTGGGTGGATCAACTCCTATAGTCCTATTCAGCTGGCCCTTATAACTGCAATTCACATTAAGAAAAGTTTTAACAAAAATTGCGCATATTCCCCCTCTAAGTAAATATTTGTCTATATACTGTTGAAATATGCATATTCAGAGAAATGATAATCATCTATGACACACGAGAATTACAAGAACCATTCACTAGGTCAAAGGTCTAATACCTGACTATACTAAAGATCCTCTAGTCATACACTTCATAATAATTACTGGAGGACAGAATGAGAGGGAACTAACCTCACCGAAGTAGAAGAAATCCGTCAAACCAACAAGTGATCGAGCTTGATCGCAACCAATATGTCGTGTTTCATATACATCACGAAATTCCCTTCGGCTTTGCTGTAAATTATTGGAAATAAATCTATGTAAAGAAAATATTTTGCTGGTAATATTTTACTTTAGCTATAATGGACAAGATATGTCATGAGAAACTTGTCAAAGAAAACTAGCAACAACAATTTTTCAATGCAGCCACTTAATACAATCAGTACGGTATTCTTGAGAAGGTTTTAAATAATTAAATAGCAAAAGAAGCTAATATGATGCATACATGTGCCTAACAAAACATAAGAATGAGCAGCAAATACCCTGCATCGACCAAAATAACATCCATCTGGCTCAATTGACCTGAAGAAATTCAGCTTCATTAGGCAACCCTTTAGACTTATCATAGTATAAGCCTCGAATTGGGAAACTTGGATCATACTTGAATTCCATGCAAATCTCAGGATACCTAAGCTTCAGTAATAAGCTTCTTTGACCTACCTTATTTGCCACTGTTTGAACACAGAGCAAAGAAAACACTCTTTTTATGAATCCAAATTAATTTGTATCAATCCATAAGGCTTTAATCACCACAATTTAGGCACATCAGATAATATTAATTCGTACATTATTTATATTTGATTATAGCATAAAAATATAATAAATAATATAAAACTATTTATATGTCTTCACCTAATCATTTAAAATTTCAAAAGGGATAATTCATTTCCACTTTAGTTTTCTGTTCCATTTAGTGATAGAGTTTTCTGCTTCTAACATTAACACCAACCCCCCTCCCCGAAAAAAAAGAAAGAATCAGAGTACTCTCAAAGGAGTTCCTTTAATTTGTAGATATGGTATAATACTCTTGGCGAGAACAATGAACATAGAAGCTCTTGAGGTTGTAACTTGTAATTGGTTCCCAGCAAAACCAAAAGAACACACGCAAAACGTCCTCGGAGGCCCCAAATAGATGGTAGTAATAATGATAGTAATCGTCAGGGCAATAAGAAATGAGATGCATTTTGACAATTATAATCTACAGCCACAGAGCAAAGAAACCACGCTTTTTATGAATCCAAATTAATTTGTATTAATCCATAAGGATTTAATCACCACAATTTACACAAAACAATGTTTTTAAAAAAGAAAAGCGACTGTTATTACTCGAAGAATCAGAATCAGAAATTATAACACTGGTACTGTAATTAACAAAGAATCAGAATCAGGAATTATAAGATAAATACATAAATTACATAAATAACAGATTCCACAAAGAATCACATAAATCATACAAATTAGAATCAGAAATATAAATTTTTTTGATTAAGCAGAAATATAAATTATAATTAACCTAACTCACAGAAATTATAACAAATACTTCAAAATCAAAGTAATAATGAAAATTTGAGAGTTCACAGAACTGACTTACTCGACGAAAGAGCAACTGACCGGCGAAGACCAGTAAGATCGGCGAAGATGCGATGACAAGACGACGCTCCGATGCGAAGACGACGAAGATGGCAAACACTGGAAGACGGCGAGGACTCAAGGGCGCGATGACTCCTGCTGCGGTAAGCGCTGACGGTGACGTCGAGAGTCCATGAGAGGTGGCAGTAAGGGAGTGGGAGGTGGCAGTGAGGGACTAAGAGGGTGGGAGCAATAGCCAATGATGATACATATAGAAAACAATCCTGAGAGAGAAGGTGCAACTTGCTAATTTCAAAATCATAATAGAAAACTCTAAAAAACTCTCGAAAACTCTAGAAAACCCTAAAAAAACCATAGAAAACCCAATGAATCTATAGAAAACCCTAGAAAATGCTAGAAAATCGTAGAAAACCATAGAAAACCGTAGAAAACCCTAAAAAACTCCTAGAAAAATCTAGAAAACACTAGAAAACCTTCAGAAATCCCTAGCAAATCCTAGAAAAACCAAGAAAACTCTTAGAAATCCCTAGAAAACCCTAGAAAATGCAAGAAAACCCTAGAAAACCCAAGAAAACTCCCAAAAAACCCTAGAAAATCCTATAAAAACCCTCGAAAACCATAGAAAACCTTAAAAAACTCTCGAAAACCCAAGAGAACCTTAAGTAAATCTTAAAAAACCCAAGAAATCCCTAGAAAACCCTAGAAAATCCTAGAAAATCACGAGAAAATCCTAGAAAACCCTAGAATACCCCAGAAAATCCCTGAAAATCCCTAGAAAAATCTAGAAAATCCTAGAAAACCCTTAGAAATTCTTAGAAAATCCTAGAAAACCCTAGAATATCCTAGAAAAATGCCAGAAAACCCTAGAAAATCCTAGAAAATCCTAGAAAAACCCTTGAAACCCGTAGAAAACCCTAAAAAACCCTCGAAAATACTATAAAACCCTAAAAAAACTATAGAAAACCTTATAACTCCATAGAAAATCCTAGAAAACCCTAGAAAAACCCTATCAAATCCTAGAAAATCTTAGAAAACCAGAAAAAATACTAGAAAACACTAGAAAACTCCTAGAAAACCCTCAGAAATCCCTAGAAAACCCTAAGAAAAATATAGAAAAACCTATAAATCCATAGAAAAACTAAGAAAAATCCTAGAAAATCGTAAAAAAATCATAGAAAACCATAAAAAATCCCTAGAAAAGGCCTAAAAAAACCTAGAAAACCCTTAACTAAGAAAAATCCTAGAAAATCGTAAAAAAATCATAGAAAACCATAAAAAATCCTAGAAAAGGCCTAGAAAAACCTAGAAAACCCTCAGAAATCCTTAGAAAACCCTAGATAACCCAAGAAAATCCTATAAAACCCTAGAAACCCCTAGAAAAACCCTAGAAATCCTAGAAGAACCTTAGAAAACCATAGAAAATCCTAGAAAACCCCCAGAAAGTCCTAGAAAACCCTAGAAAACGCAAGAAAACCTTAGAAAACCCTAGAAAAACCCCAGAAAACCCTAGAAAACCCTAGAAAATCATAGAAAAACCTTTGAAAACCATAGAAAACCCTAAGAAAACTATAGAAAATCCTATAAATCCCTAGAAAACACTAGAAAATCCTAGAAAAACCCTAGAAAATCGTAAAAAATACATAGAAAACACTAGAAAACCCTAAAAAACTCCTAGAAAAACCTAGAAAACCCTAGAATACCCTTAGAAATCCCTAGAAAACTCTAGAAAACTCAAAAAAATCCTAGAAAATCCTAGAGAATCCTAGAAGAACCCTCGAAAACCATAGAAAACCCTAAAAAACCCTCGAAAATCCTAGAAAAATACTAAAAAAACCCTAAAAACCCTCGAAAACCCTAGAAGAACCCTAGATAACCCTAGAAAATCCTTAGAGATCCCTAGAAAATCGTAGAAAACCCAAAAAACCCTAGAAAACCCAAGAAAACCCAAGAAAATCTTAAAAAAACCACAGAAATCCATAGAAAACCCTAGAAAATTATAGAAAAACCCTCGAAAACCATAGAAAACCCTAAAAAACTCTCGAAAATCCAAGAAAACCTTAAGAAAATCTAAGAAAACTATAAAAATCCCTAGAAAACTCTAGAAAACCTTAGAAAATCCTATAAAATCCTAGAAAATCCTAGAAAACTCCATAAAATCCCTAGAAATCCCAAAAAAAATCTAGAAAACCCTAGAAATTCCTAGAAAACCGTAGAAAATTCAAGAAAACCCTAGAAAACCGTAGAAAATCCTAGAAAAACCGTAGAAAGCCCTAGAAAATCCTACAAAAATCCTTGAAAATTATAGAAAACCCTTAGAAACCCTCGAGAATCCTAGAAAACCCTAAGAAAACCTTAGAAAATCGTATAAATCCATAGAAAAGCCCTAGAAAAACCCTAGAAAATTCTAGAAAATCATAGAAAACTATAAAAATTCCTAGAAAACACTAGAAAACCCTAGAAAACTCTTAGATAAACCTAGAAAACCCTCAGAGATCCCTAGAAAACTCTAGAAAATCCAAGAAAATCCAAGAAAACCCTAGAAAACCCTATAATACCCAAGAAAACCTAGAAAAACCCTAGAAAAATCCTAGAAAAATCGTAGAAAACCCTAAAAAATCATAGAAAAACGCTCGAAACCCATAGAAAACCCTAAAAAACTCTCGAAAACCCTAGAAAACCCTAAGAAAACCCTAGAAAAATAATAGAAAATCATAGAAAAGCGTAGAAAACCATAGAAAAACACTAGAAAATCCTAGAAAAGTATAGAAAACCATAGAAAACCCTATAAAACCCTAGAAAAATCCTAGAAAAACCTAGAAAACCCTAGAAACCCATTAGAAATCTCTAGAAAACCCTTTAAAATCCAAGAAAATCTGCGAAAACCCATGAAAATCCTAGAAAACCCAAGAAAACCCTAGAAAACCCTAAAAAAACCACAAAAAACCCTAAAAAACTCTCGAAAACTCTAGAAAACCCTAAAAACCCATAGAAAACCCAATAAATCCATAGAAAAACCTAGAAAATCCTAGAAAAAACCTACAAAATCGTAGAAAAACATAGAAAACCCTAGAAAACTCCTAGAAAAACCTAGAAAACACTAGAAAATCCTCAGAATTTCCTAGCAAATCCTAGAAAAACCAAGGAAACCCTAGAAAACCCTAGAAAAAACCCTAGAAAAACCCTAGAAAAGCTTAAAAAACCTTAGAAAACCCTTAGAAATCCCTAGAAAACCCTAGACAACCCTAGAAGACCCTAGAAAACCCTCGAAAATCCTAGAAATCATAGGAAACCATAGAAAATCTTAGAAAAACCCTAGACAAACTTAGAAAACCCTAGAAAACCCTTAGAAATCCCTAGAAAACCGTAGAAAACCCAAAAAAACCCTAGAAAACTCAAGAAAACCCTAAAAAATCCTAAAAATTTCTAGAAAAACCACAGAAAATCCTAGAAAACCTTTGAAAATTATAGAAAAACCCTCAAAAACCATAGAAAACCATAAAAAACTCTCGAAAACCCTAGAAAACTTTAAGAAAATCTT
>NW_026264341.1:0-2518 GCF_000817695.3 Arachis duranensis
CTAGCCATGTCTAATTCCTTTAGACTGAAGCTTTAGACTAACATTGCATGATTCCTGGAATTCTTATTAAAAATTTTGAATATCTTTATTTTCTTCTCCATATAGTTTTCGAAAAAAACCCAAAAAATTACAAAATCATAAAAACCAAAAATATTTCTTGTTTGAGTCTAGCGTCTCATTTTTAGTTTGGTGTCAATTGCATGTTTCTGTTATTCTTGCATTCATTCATGTGTCTTCATTGATCTTCAAGTTGTTCTTGATGATTTCATTGCTCTGATCTTTAAATTCTCTTGTCTTGAGTGTTTTGTTGTTTCTCATATGCATTCTCAACTTGTTAGTGTCAGTAGTGTACAAACGTCTAAGTTTGGTGTCTTGCATGCATTATTTATTTGATTTTAGTTGCATTTTGATTTTTCCTCATCATTAAAAATCCAAAAAAAAATTAATTTTTGTCTTTTCAAGTCAATAATACAGAGAATTGAAGATTCAGAACATTCAGCAGAGGAATTACACAGAAAAAGCTGGGCGTTCAAAACGCCCAGTGAAGAAGGAAAACTGGCGTGCACAAGAGGGAAGATTTTGTTTTCAATTCAAATTTTTTTTCAAGTTTTCAAAATTTTTCAAAATCAAATCTTTTTCAAATTATGTCTTTTCAATCATATATTTTCAAAATCAATTTCTTTCCATTTTCAAAAATACTTGCTAACAATTAATGATTTGATTCAACATTTCAATTATGTTGCCTTTTCTGTTGAGAAAGGTTTAATGTTTGAATCATATCTTTTCTTGTTGGCCAAGTCATTGATTTTAAAAATCAAATCTTTTTAAATTGTTTTTCAATCATATCTTCTCAATCATATCTTTTTAAAACTATATATTTTCAATCATATCTTTTTGATTTCTAATTTCAAAATCTTTTTCAAAAAAACACTTTATCTCTTTCCCAATCATGTTTTTCGAAAATCATTCTTCAATTTTTCAAAATGTTTTTTAAAATCTTTTTAAATTTATTTTCGAAAATTTCTTCCCCTCTTCTCACATCCTTCTATTTATGGACTAACATGTACAATTCGAACTCCATCTTTCTAAGTTCGAATTCTTCTACCTCTTCCTTCTATTTTTCTTTTTCCTTTGACACCTCAAGGAATCTCTATACTGTGACATAGAGGATTCCATATTTTCTTGTTTTCTTCTCTTTCATATGATCAGGAGCAAAGACAAAAGCATTCTTGTTGAGGCTGACCCTGAACCTGAAAGGACCTTGAAGCGAAAGCTAAGAGAAGGTAAAGCATAACTCTCTGTAGAGGACCTAGCAGAATTCTTCAAAGAAGAAGACATGGCAGCCGAAAACAACAACAATGCCAACAATGCAAGGAAGGTGCTGGGTGACTTCATTGCACCTACACCCGACTTATATGGGAGAAGCATCTCTATCCCTGCCATTGGAGCAAATAACTTTGAGCTTAAGCCTCAATTAGTTTCTCTAATGCAACAGAATTGCAAGTTCCATGGACTTTCATTGGAAGATCCTCATCAGTTTTTAGCTGAATTCTTGCAAATCTGTGACACTGTTAAGACCAATGAGGTTGACCCTGAGGTCTACAGACTTATGCTATTCCCTTTTGCTGTAAGAGATAGAGCTCGGATATGGTTGGACTCACGATCTAAAGAAAGCCTGAACTCTTGGGAAAAGCTAGTCAATGCCTTCTTGGCAAAGTTCTTTCCACCTCAAAAATTGAGTAAGCTTAGAGTGAAATTCCAAACCTTCAGACAGAAGGAAGGTGAATCCCTCTATGAAGCTTGGGAAAGATACAAACAATTGATCAGAAAGTGTCCCTCTGACATGCTTTTTGAACGGAGCATTATAGGTATCTTCTATGATGGTCTGTCTGAACTGTCCAAGATGTCATTGGATAGCTCTGCTGGAGGATCTCTTCATCTGAAGAAGACACCTGCAGAAGCTCAAGAACGCATTGAAATGGTTGCAAATAACCAATTCATGTACACTTCTGAAAGGAATCCTGTGAACAATGGGACGAATCAGAAGAAAGGAGTTCTTGAGATTGATACTCTGAATGCCATATTGGTTCAGAATAAAATATTGACTCAACAAGTCAATATGATTTTTCAAAGTCTGTCTGGAATGCAAGCTGCACCAGGCAGTACTAAGGATGCTTCATCTGAAGAAGAAGCTTATGATCCTGAGAACCCATTAATGGAAGAGGTGAATTACATGGGAGAACCCTATAGAAACACCTATAATCCTTCATGGAGAAATCATCCAAATCTCTCATGGACGGATCAACAGAGACCTCAACAAGGTTTCAACAACAATAATGGTGGAAGAAACAGGTTTAGCAATAGCAAGCCTTTTCCATCATCTTCTCAGCAACAGACAGAGAGTTCTAAGTAGAACACCTCTGACTTAGCAACCATTGTCTCTGATCTAATTAAAACCACTCAAAGTTTCATGACTGAAACAAGGTCCTCCATTAGAAACTTGGAGGGACAAGTGGGT
>NW_026264341.1:10632-11694 GCF_000817695.3 Arachis duranensis
AACGGAGGTGGTTGTCAGGCACACGTTCATAGGTGAGAATGATGATGAGTGTCACAGGTCATCACATTCGTCAGGTTTAGGAACAAGTGATATCTTAGAATGGAGGCAAGCATGATTGAATGAAAAACAGTAGTCATTGCATTAATCCATCAAGACACAGCAGAGCTCCTCACCCCCAACCATGGGGTTTAGAGACTCATACTGTAAAAGGTACACAAAGAAACGTGTAAAGTGTTATGAGGTACAGATACAATGTCAAAAGATCCTATTAATAGTAAGCTAGTAACCTAGGGTATACAGAAATGAGTAAATGACGTAAAAATCCACTTCTGGGTCCACTTGGTGTGTGCTTGGGCTGAGCATTGAAGCTTTCATGTGTAGAGACTTTTTCTGGAGTTAAACGCCAGCTTTTATGCCAGTTTGGGCGTTTAACTCCAATTTTTATGCCAGTTCCATCGTTAAACGCTGGGAATTCTGAAGCTGATTTGCAACGCCGGTTTGGGCCATCAAATCTCGGGCAAAGTATGAACTATTATACATTGCTGGAAAGCCCAAGATGTCTACTTTCCAACGCCATTAAGAGCGCGCCAATTGGGCTTCTGTAGCTCCAGAAAATCCACTTCGAGTGCAGGAAGGTCAGAATCCAACAGCATCTGCAGTCCTTTTCAGCCTCTGAATAAGATTTTTGCTCAGGACACTCAATTTCAGCCAGAAAATACCTGAAATCACAGAAAAACACAAAAACTCATAGTAAAGTCCAGAAAAATGAATTTTAACTAAAAACTAATAAAAATATAATAAAAACTAACTAAAATATACTAAAAACATACTAAAACAATGCCAAAAAGCGTATAAATTATCCGCTCATCACAACACCAAACTTAAATTGTTGCTTGTCCCCAAGCAACTGAAAATAAAAATAGAATAAAAAGAAGAGAATATACTATAGACTCCAAAATATCAAAGAAACTTAGCTCCAACTAGATGAGCGGGACTAGTAGCTTTTTGCTTCTGAACAGTTTTGGCATCTCACTTTATCCTTTGAAGTTTAGAATGATTGGC
>NW_026264342.1:0-1721 GCF_000817695.3 Arachis duranensis
AAGAGATAAGTTTGGAGAGAAGCAAACGCTGTTTAGAGTGGTTCGGCACAATCCTTGTCCTACGTCCACTTTCTTTCTCAAATCGCAATTGAGAAGTTCCACTATTGCCAAGCTTCAAGGTGCTCGCGCAAAACCTTTTACAATCCGAGTCCTTAGTTTCTAACACCTCACGGTATATGATCACCACTCGTATACTAACCCACTCCACTTAGAGATACCTTCTCTAAGATTTGCCTTGAGTACTTAGTATACCTTTTGGTATCCTTACCGACTATAGTGTTTATAACTCTTGACTCAAACTTGGAGATCACACTCCAATTTACAAGGTGAACAAGAAAAACAATTCTCAAAGAATTGTTGAGATGAAATGAGTGCTCTCTAGAAGAGTGTGTGATTACAAGTCTAGCACTATTGAACCAAATGATATATTCTCTCAAAAAGTGTATTATATCACTTAAAAATGTGTAGAAGGAAGAAATATGAACGAGATAGCTTTCTAAAATCAAAAAAACCTTTGAAATAAGGCTTCAATCCATCCATTTATAGATTCCCCAAACCTTAGAAACGTTGGGGAATTAATGGGATGGAGCATTTATGTCAAAACTAGCCGTTTTTTATGTTTTTGAATTATTTGCATCGATGCATAACACTTTGCATCGATGCAAATATGCCTTTGATGCTGAAATCTGAATTTTCAGCTAGGTTGCATCGATGCAAGCATCTTTGCATCGATGCAACAAGTCGTTGCATGCCTTGCATCGATGCAAGATAAGTGTGCATCGATGCAAACCTCAAAGGACGGTTTAAAAACACTTTAAAATGCTTAGGATTGATCTCAAACTTGTTGGAGTCAATTCCTATGCTTTTGTACCTTTGAAAACAAGTTTTTAAAACCTTTTGGCTAGCATCGAATTGCAAGATGTGCATCAAAACATTTTCTGAGTGTGTGTTGAGAGATTTAGCAATTGGTTCTTAACAAGAAGTTACCTAAGTCCTAAGACACTATACTTGTCTTCAAATGTTGTGGACTTGAGTTTCTTGTTGTTGTTGTGTTGCTTTCAACTCTTCATTCCTCAACGTTGAATGTTGGTTGATCTTTCAACATGCTTGTTCATTCAAGTTGTTTGTTGGTTTGTCTTTCATGTCGTTTGTTGGTTTGTCATTCATCAAAACCTACGAATACAAACTTTGCATACAAGCAACATGATTTACAATTTCCCCCTTTTTGATAATGACAAACCAATTTTGAGGATATGTATTTATAAATGATTTTGAAAGCAACAATAATGCATTTGGCGCCAACGTTTGACCTCACGTTTGAGGCAAACGTTGGCGTAAATGTTGCCTTCCCCTGCTTCTTTTCTTAGCCAACGTTTGCCTCAACGTTTGAGGCAAACGTTGGCGCAAACGTTGAGGCCTCCCAGGGTGTTGATTTCAGCCAACGTTTGACCTCACGTTTGAGGCAAACGTTGGCTCAAACGTTGGCTTCTCCCAGGGGCTTGCTTTCATCCAACGTTTGCCTTAACGTTTGAGGCAAACGTTGGCGCAAACGTTAGCTTCTTCCAGGGCATTCTTCATCTTCTTGCAACCTCCTTCCAAGCTTTGTTTCACCTATCATCAACCAATCAAAAACATCAAAGCTATGCTTCAAATCATGAGATTGTTTCTCTTCCATAATATATGACAATTATAGCACAAAATCTCATGAAAATGCATCATTT
>NW_026264342.1:2007-4263 GCF_000817695.3 Arachis duranensis
AAAGAACTTAATAATCCAAGCAGATCCTAGTACAAAGGCACCACAGGCATATATTCTAAGGTTCAAGCTATTGGTGTCTAGCTTTGTTTTCTTTTTTTCTTTCTTTTGTTCTGTTGCCACTTTTGGCTTTTTCTTTCCTCTTTTTATCTTTCTTTTCACCCAAGGACTTTTATTTCTTTGAGATTCATAGACAGTGAACTACTTTCTACTTAAAAAGAGAACAGTCTATTCCTTTTATTCACTAATAGTGAGTTACCACACAATCACACATACATACCTCCACTTACTATTATTTGACTTCTAGCTAGCAATGAACCATCTTACTTCATGTTTCAAACATTTCTTTTATTGAATTGAAAAAGATTTGGGGGACAAAGCATGCATTAGTTTAGTGAAAGTAAACACACAAGCACACACTTAGAGTAGCTTACACTTAGACTAGCTTACTTATTTCATGAAAGATAAACATAAAGCAACGATTACTAATTAAAATAACCACTAAAGATGCAGAGACTACTTTAAACAGATAGGATGCATGCTTTTTCTTGTAGTGATGGACAAGGAGCGAGTCCACCTTTCATTTGTCATGCTTTTTCTTTCTTCTTGCATTTGCTTGGGGGGTGGTGTCTTCTGTGTCCAAGTTTGTTGTCTGTTGACCCTTCCAGAACCCAGCTTTATTTTGTTTCTTCTACTCGATCTTCAAGGCTCATAGCCTTGCTTACTTCTATTTCACTTTTCTTCTTGAAGAATTCATCATAAGTTGGAAATGCTGGATCCATGTTGTGCAGATGTTCTCCAATATAATTCAATTTAATTTGGCTATTTATGTTGTAATCGCTTGGACTTCATATCTTGCATCTTGAAGGGCTGTGAATTCCTTGAGAGCCCTCATACTTTCAGCTTGCATTTGTGCCAACTTCCCAAATGATTCGTGAGATTGAAAAGCATGCTCCTCTTGCATCACAAAGAATTTTGATTCAAACTCACTTTGTTGGTTCATCATTTTCAGCTGCCATTCCTCTTGCTCTTGTTGGTGCTTCATGTATTGTAGATGGTACTCCTCTTGCCTTTCTTGAATTCTTGTGTACTGTTGTGATAATCTTCCAATTGCTTCCTGCATCTGAGTCATGTTTAGATTGTCATGTGGTTGGACGTATTGCGGTTCCTCTTCCTCTTGTGCCTCTTCTTCCTCTTGTGACTCTTCTTCCTCCATTGGTTCATATCTTTGCCTTCTTCTTTGTGGTCTTCGGCTCTGTTGTGCTTCAGTAACAATCATCATTCTTTCGATGGTTATAGGCATGCCCGAGTTCAACCATGTTGGGTTTTCATCCTCCATTGGCACTTTGGCTTTCATGCATAAACGCATAATGGTACTTGGGTAGTATAGCCAACCTTCGGCCGAATTTTTCTCTGCAATCCTTTGAATGTCATTTGCAATGATCTCATGAACCTTCACTTCTCCTCCCATTATTATACAGTATAACATGATAGCTCTCTTCTTATTGACCTCAGAGTTGTTCACTGTGCCCAAGATTGATCTCTTCAATAGCTCATACCACCCTTTTGCTTCAGGGGTGAGGTCTCCTCTTCTCAAGTACTTGTACTTGTTTTTAGTGGTTCCTACCCACTCCGTTACCACACAAATTTCACTGGCAATCTCATCATAGTCTTGCTCTTCATTTAGCCTTTGGTGGTATCCTGGCTCATCAAAATGGGTTGCCCTCAGTTTCAACACTTTCATGATAGTGCTTGGGCTAAAATCTACTTCAGTTCCCCGTACATAACTCTTGTAAGTTGAAGCTTGATTCATTTCTATCCTTGGGGTGTTGGTGTAGAATTCCCATATGATGTTTGCATTGATCCTGGTAATTGGTGAAATGAGCTCTTCCCACCTCCTCTTTCTAATCTTGGCGTTCATTTCTTGGCAATCTTCATCCTCCAAGAGAAGTGGAACTTCTGGATATATCTTTTTATCTCTCAGATGATGAGTAATGATGAAGATAATAGAAGTTGGATGGTTAGAGTGCAAGGAGTGTGCAACTTCTTCGTTTATGTGCATGGCTTGGTGGTGTTTTGTAATCATTTATTTGAGCAATGAAGGGCTGGGATGCAAGTGGATATCTTGTAAATCAAAGGTGTGCATGCAAAGTTGAATAAGGACAAAGCTTGCTTCCTCAAGGATTTTCAACGTACTCTTCCCAAGGGTGTGCAGAACCACCTCTTGAAGCATGTGATGCATTCTTGTCCTCATGCTAT
>NW_026264342.1:4350-6820 GCF_000817695.3 Arachis duranensis
AGCAAGAATAACCATATTTAAATAATGGCAAAAGAGAGAGAAGAAAGAAAATGTAGACTACCATTCCTTATGCTAGATTAACCGTGATTTCTTCATGCATTGCCACGGGTGACACCAAACTTAATGTTTGGTCCTATGGTCAAAGATATTACTTCCTTAAACCCTTGTTATTTTGAAATTCCTACTTTGTTTTTGGTTAAATCTTTCATAAGGAATGTTTTATTAAATTACCTCCTAACAATTATAATCATTGTTAGACCTCCATGATATTCAAAACTTAAAAGACCATTGACTTTCATGACTTGTTCCCGCAATTTGTTTAGTGTGCCCCGTGGGTACACCAAACTTAGAATTCCATCATAAACCCTCCAATGTCATGAATAATTGTCAATTTTGTATAAAAAAAAGTCTGAAATCATATTGGTGCAACAAGTTTTATTTATATTGAAAGATTAAAGACAAGAAAATTAAATCATGGGTTGCCTCCCATGGAGCGCTTGTTTATTGTCACTAGCTTGACATTGAACTCTTCTTTTATGGTGGTTGATGACTGTAGTGCCTCAGCTTGTCCCCTCTAACTGTGAGCTTCTTCTTTGTCCCTTGGTGCTCAATTTCCACATGCTCAAGAGAGAGTACTTGGTTAACAGTGTAATGATCCTTAGTTCCCAGCTGCTGATATATTAGTTGCACCTTGTCGCCTTTGGAGAATCTTTCAGTTGGGATTTTTTTATTCTTCCACCCTTTGTGAGCCCTCTTCTTGTTTTTCTTCCTTTTTCTTGTTAGTCTTTCCTCCTTGACAGTGACTTTACTTGTGACTTTTTCCTTCTTATTTATTACCCCAGCTTCTTTTTGAATTCCTTCTCCTTCTTGCACCTGCTCATCCTTTTATTCTACTGTGTTGATGGTTGTTTGCTCTGAGAAACAGTCATTGATTACTTGGCTTCTTTCTTCAGAATTTTGTTGCTCTGGAAACACTTTCAGAGTAACGCTTTCCTCATGCATCCTGAGAGTTAGTTCTCCTTGCTCTACATCTATGATGGCTCTGGCAGTAGCTAGAAATGGCCTTCCCAAGATAATCAAATTGTTTCCTTCTTCTTCTGTTTCCAAAATTACAAAATCCGCAGGATAGATGAACTTGTTAACCTTAACTAAAAGGTTTTCGATTACTCCTTTGGGATGTACTATTGACTGATCCACCAATTCTAATGACATCTGTATTGGTTTCACCTTCTCTATGCCAAGCTTTTTCACCAAAGAGGATGGAATCAGATTTATGCTTGCTCCTAAATCACACATCCCCTTGTCGATAAATAGACTTCCAATGGTGCAAGGTAAGAAGAAACTCCCTAGATCTTCCAACTTGGGAGGGAGTCCTTTTCTGATGAGTGCACTGCATTCTTCAGTGAGAAGTACAGTCTCCTTCTCCAGCCAGCTTCTTTTCTTGTTGATGAGTTCCTTCAAGAACTTGGCATATAAGGGCATTTGTTCCAATGCCTCAGCCAGGGGAATGTTGATTTCCAACTTCTTGAAAGTTTCCAGGAATTTGCGGAAGTGTTGATCTTTGGTTTCTTTGTTGAACCTATGTGGATATGGCAGTGGAAGGGTGAGGTTCTTCTCCTTTTTTTGTTGTCCTTGAATCGCTTCTTCTTCTTTCTTATGTGTATTGATTGGTTGGTCTTCTTCTCCTTTGGGGTTCTCTATGTTCTTGTTTGGCACCATATCTTGATCATTGGCTTCCTCTGCATTTGTTGGCTTTTTGCTGCTCTCCACTTGTTTCCTTGTAGTGTCATTGTTGCTCACCAATGTTCTCCCACTCCTTAACTGAATCACCTTACACTCTTCCTTAGGATTTGGAATTGTGTCACTTGGCAGGGAACTTGATGGCCTCTCTGTTGCAAAGTGTTTAGAGAGCTGGCCTATTTGTCTTTCCATGTTCTTGATGGAAGCTTCTTGATTCTTGGCCGTCATTTCTTGGTGTTTCCACATTTTGTCTATAAAGGTTTCCAAGTTAGTGATTCTTTGAGATTATGGTGATGCTTGTGGTTGGTTGTGAGATGTGGGTGGTGGATGATAGGTATTTTGGTTGGTGGGTTGGTTATATGGGTGGTGATGAGTATTTTTGCGGAAAAATGAATTTCTCCCAAAACACACAAATCTAACCGGCAAGTGCACCGGGTCGCATCAAGTAATAAAAACTCACGGGAGTGAGGTCGATCCCACAGGGATTGAAGGATTGAGCAATTTTAGTTTAGTGGTTGATTTAGTCAAGCGAATCAAGATTTGGTTGATTGATTGGTGATTTGCAGAATTTAAATTGCATTGAAACTAAAGAGAATAAGAAATAAATTGCTGAATCTTAAAGAACAAGAAATTAAATGGCAGAAACTTAAAGAGCAAGAAATGTAAATTGCAAGAATCTTAAATGACAAGAAATGTAAATGGCTTGAAATGTAAAGGGGATTGGGACTTG
>NW_026264342.1:7569-9705 GCF_000817695.3 Arachis duranensis
AAGTTAGGGGGCTAACGTTGGCGCAAACGTGAGTAACCCAGGGAGTGATTTTCAAATTCTCACGTTAGCCTCAAAGTTAAGGGGCTAACTTTGAGGCTAACTTTTCACCCAAAAGTTTGTGCAAAAGTTTGAGGGCTAACTTCAAGTCCAACTTTATGCTTCCTGGTTCAATTTCACTTGTTTCATTGTCCTCTCTTTGCTTCTAACCATTCCTTCTTACTTCAACCTTTCTCCAAGCTTTCTTCACCTATCATTAACCAACCAAACACATCAAAGCTATGCTCAAAATCATGAGATATTCATTCTATCCTAATATGCAACCATTATGGCATCAAATCTCATGAAACAGCATGAATTTATCTATGGTTGATTCAATCAAAGGAAGCATGAAAATCTACCCAAATTAGTTTGCTTAGGCCTCAAGAAAGTGCATAATTCAATTAAAAACAAAAGAAAGAGACTAGTGAAACTAGACTAAGATGAATTGTCATCACAACACCAAACTTAAAGCTTGCTTGTCCCCAAGCAAGAAATGAATTATTAAGACGAAAGAATGAAATGGAAGAGGATGTTCATGCTAGTAGAATATTATTGGTAGTTCATGGGGTTTTGTATGGATATGCAAACACTCACTTCTTATTGACTCTTAGGCCTAGAAAGTCTCCTTCAAGCCTCAAGTAACATACTGCTATGACCTCTCATTATTCCTTTATCCTTGGCTATTATTTTTTCAAAAGCTTTATTTGAGTGTCATGTGTGGCAAGTTCATTTTCTTTTCTGTATACTTGACACATTATTCACCATAGACACTTGGCTCACATTCCCTTTTAAACATTGATGCCCAGCACCTCTTTGGGTTACCAAATGCCTTGTAGTTAGGTTGCTCTTGATAGTGGACTTTCAGCTGATGATCCCGGATTAGTTAATCCAAGTCACCAAGTGTTGAAGCACTCCAAAGAGCTTACTAATCCAAGCAGATCCTAATACAAAGACACCACAGGCATATATTTTAAAGTTCAAGCTATTGGTGTCCAACTTTGTTTCTTTTTGTTTCCTTTTCTTTTCTCTGCCACTTTTTGGCTATCTCTTTTCTTTCTTTCTTTTTGTTTTTTCTTTCTTACCAAGGATCTTTATTTAATTGAGATCCATAGACAGTAGGTCACTCTATACTTGGAAGGAGATATCCTAGCTCTTTATTCACTAAAAGTGAGCTATTATACAATCACACACATACCACCACTTACTATTATTCTACTTCTATCTAACAGAGACTATCTTACTTCACATTCAAACATTGCTTTTATTGATTTAAAGATGCAGGGGACAGAACATGCTTTTAGTCAAGTGGAAGTAAACACACAAGCACAAACTTAAACTAGCTTACTTATTTTAAGATAAACAAACATAATGCAAAGACTATTAATTAAAATAACTTCTTAAAGATGCAAAGACACTTCAAACAGATAGAATGCATGTTTTTTTTCTTTTGTAGTGATGATTAAGGAGCAGGTCCACCTTTCATTTGTCATGCTTTTTCTTTCTTCTTTCATATACTTGGTTGCTGGTGTTCCCTGTGTCCATGTTTGTTGTCTGTTGACCCCGCCAGAACCCAGCTTTATTCATCGTCTCCTCTACTCTATCTTCAAGGCTCATGGCTTTGTTTACTTCTATTTCACTTTTCTTTTTAAAGAACTCATCATAAGTTGGGAATGCTGGATCCATGTTGTGCAGATGTTCTCCAATATAGTTCAGTTTGATTTGACCATTAATGTTGTAATCGGCTTGGACTTCATATCTTGCATCTTGGAGGGTTGTAAACTCATTGAGAGCCCTCATGGTTTCGGCCTGCATTTGTGCTAACTTCCCAAATGCTTCATGAGATTGAAAGGCATGCTCCTCTTGCATTGCAAGGAATTTTGACTCAAACTCATTTTGTTGGTTCATCATTTTCAGCTGCCATTCTTTTTGTTCTTGTTGATGCTTCAAGTATTGTCAATGATAGTCTTCTTGCCTTTCTTGAATTCTTGTGTATTGGTGTGACAATCTTCCAATTGCTTCTTGCATTTGAGTCATATCCATATTGCCATGTGGGAAAAAGTGCGGCTGTTCCTCCTCCTCTTGTGGTTCTTCTTCTAG
>NW_026264342.1:9850-12498 GCF_000817695.3 Arachis duranensis
TGAGGTGTTTACTGTGCCCAGAATTGATCTTTTCATCAACTCATACCATCCCTTTGCTTCCGGGGTGAGGTTACATCTCTTCAAATACTTATATTTGTTTTTGTCATCTCCTTCCCACTTAGAGTTCTCCAGACAAATATCCCTAGCAATCTCATCATAATCCTGATCTTCATTCAATCTTTGTTGGTATCCTGGTTCACTAAAGCGGACTGACTTTACCCCCAAGACTTTCTTGATTGCATCCGAGCTAAAGTCTACTTCCACTCCCCGCACATAGCTCTTGTATGTTGGGGGCTCACGCATGTCAAGCCTTGGGATATTTGCATAAAACTCTCTTATAATATTGGTATTGATTCGGGTGGCTGGTGATGCAAGTTCTTCCCACCTCCTCTTTTGAATTTTGTTCTTCATTTCTTGGCATCCATCATCCGGCAATAAGAATGGAATTTCTGGATAGATCTTTTTGTCATTCATCCACTCCATTTGCATTTGATGGTATGAAGATTTGAATCTCCATCGGTCAAATTCAGGGGTGCTCTCCTCCACCATAGGCTCTTTTCCTTTTCTTCGTTTGGTTCTTGAAGAAGAGGCCATGATCACTTGATCGATTGAGCTTTTAGAAGGAGTGAAGAGTGGTGGAGATTTTGATGTGTGTATGGAGCAAGAGAAAGTTTGAGGCTGAGCTTATTATATTGAGAAGTGATGAAGGGAATGAAGTTTAAAAGGTTGGAGTGCAAGGATTCGGTCATGTGCATGGCTTGAAGGTGGTGTGTTATTTAAATGAACAATGAAAGGCTAGGATGCAATTGGATACTATGTGAATCAAAGGTGTGCATGTAAGGATGAATGAAGACAAAACTTGCTTCCTCAATTGTCTTTGCCGTGATCATCTCATGGAGTGGCAGATTCTCTTTTTGATGTGATGAGATTTTGTCCTCATGCTATGCTTTCCTTTGTCTTGTCTCTTTCATTGAAGATTCTTTGACTACCTAATCATCACAACAAAACAACACACATTAGCTCATTTAACCGTGGCTAGAGTTGATGGCTAAAGTGTTTCTTTTATTAATATTATACTAATCATCAATCCTTATATTCATTTAAACCGTGACTTTCCTTGGAGGACACCAAACTTAATGTTTGGTCAATAAGAAAATTGTGCCCCTTCCTCCAATTAGTGAAATCTCAATGTCACACTTAGTTAAATGTTTATAAGAATTGTTTCCATCACACTTTCTTTTTTTTTATGAAGGATCAATTGTGTCTCTAAATCGGTGCATCAAAGTTTGATGAACACCAAACTTGTTTCTTGACAAAGGGTGCATCACAATTGATGCCTTCATTACCGAAAAAGAATTTTTTCATTTATAAGATTTTGGAAAATAACAATTGTATGATTATTGATGCATGAATTTCAAATTTTTTTCATGAACCTATATGTACACCAAACTTAGTGTTTGGCCATATGCTTTGTTAAGACACTTTAAGCATGTAAAACAAAATTGTTTGTAACATTGGTTTAATGTGCTTGAAAGCACACCAAACTTAGAATTCTCAGCATATGTTTCAAACAGTGCATGCAGTTAATGGATCTGTTCATGAAAGAAAAAAAGAGTTCATGCTCAAATGATCATAACTTATTGAATTTAAAATGACATGAATATTAAATCATGAGTTGCCTCCCATGGAGCGCTCTTTTATTGTCATTAGCTTGACATTGAGGCTTTCTTTTATGGTGGTTGGTGCTTGTAGAGCCTCAATTTGTCTCCCCTGACTGTGATCCTCTTCTTTGTTTTCTGGTGTTCAATTTCAGCATGCTCTAATGAGAGTATGTTGCTGACAGTGTAGTAGTCCTCAGCTTGTTGGTTTGCCCCCAACTGTTGATATATCAGTTGCACTTTGTCACCTTTGGAAAGCCCCTCTGTTGGGATCTTCCTGTTCTTCCAACCCCTTTTTGTTTTGTTTCTGCGTTTCATCCTTTCTTTTATTGATCTTTCTTCTCTGGCCATAGGCTTACCTTGGGAATCTCTCTTCTCAGTGGCTAATACTCCAATATTCTCTTGGGGTTCTTCATCAGTCTGCACAATCTTTTGCCTTGGGATAATCTGTACAACTCTTATCCTTGGGATGTTGCCTTGACTCTTCTTGTCATTTTCTTCCTTCAACTGTGATTCTCCCTTGTCAATTTTCGTATAGTCTTTCTTCTCCTTGCTAAATTGTGCCTCTGGTAATACCTTCAGAGTGACACTCTGATCATGCATCCTGAGGGTTAATTCCCCTTCCTCTATGTCTATGATAGCTCTAGCAGTGGCCAAGAATGGCCTTCCCAATATGACAGAGTCACCATCATCCTCGTTTGAATCCAGAACTACAAAATCAGCAGGGTATATAAAACTGTCCACCTTGACCAAAAGATTTTCAATTACACCCCTAGGGTATACCATTGACTTATCTACCAGCTCCAGAGACATTTGTACTGGTTTGACTTCCTCTATATGCAGCTTTTTCACCAGGGAGGATGGTATCAAATTATTACTTGCTCCGAGATCGCACATTGCTTTAGTGATGGTCACTTCCCCAATGGTGCAAGGCAACAAGAAGCTCCCTGGGTCCTCAAGCTTAGGAGGAAGCCCTTTTTGAATCAAGGC
>NW_026264342.1:12768-13683 GCF_000817695.3 Arachis duranensis
CTATCCCTGAGTTATTTCCCTTGAGCTATGTGGCTGGTTGTCCTTCTCTTTGAGTTTCTCAGTGCTTTTGTTTGGCACCACAACTTGCTCCTTAGCTTGATCTGCTTTTGTTTGCTCCTCATCTTCTGTTGGTTCTTTGATGCTCCCTGTTTGCTTCTTTGTAGTGTCATTGTTGCTCATCAACGTTCTCCCACTCCTTAATTGTATTGCCTTGCATTCCTCCTTGGGATTTGGGATTGTGTCACTGGACAGTGAGCTTGAAGGTCTCTCAACAGGAAGTTGCTTGGAGAGTTGCCCAATCTGCCTCTCTAGGCTTTTTAGTGATGCTTCATGGTTTTTGTTTGTTATTTCCTGGTGTTTCATCATTTTTTCTACTAAGGTCTCCAATTTGGTGAGTCTTTGAGGTTCAGGTGGTGCTTGTGGTGGGTTATGAGCTGTGGGTGGTGGATGATAAGCATTTTGGTTGGTAGGTTGGTTAGTGGGTTGGTACTGGTTGAGATTGGGGTAGTTGTTTTGAGGTTTTCTATAAGTATTTGGGTTTGTTTGCTGCTGGTTGAAATTTTGATTGTTTCTTGGGTTGTTTTGGTTTGAGTTCCTCTACCATGGTTGTTGGTTTTGGTTGTGAGTGTCTCCCCATCTAAGGTTGGGGTGATTCTTCCATGAGGGGTTGTAAGTATCACCATAGAATTCATTTAGACTTGAATGCATGTACTGGACTTGTTCCTGCTGTTGTTCCTCTTGAGTTTCTTCATTTTGCCCCCATGTGATTGATGGTTGGCTAGTGTTAACTGCTGCAACTTAGAGGCCATCAATCCTCTTGGTCATTTGCTCAAATTGTTGTTGAATTTGCTGCTGCATTAATTTGTTTTGAGCCAGGATTGAATCCACTCCTTCTAGCTCCATTACTCCTCTTCT
>NW_026264342.1:14122-14406 GCF_000817695.3 Arachis duranensis
AAAGAGCAATTGTTCTGAACCAAAGTGATGAGTTGTGGCTTAAGTTCAAAATTTTTTGCATTGACATTTGGAGCCAAGATGCTGCTTCCACAATGTCTCGGATTTGCAAAGGTATAGGAGGCCAAAACTCTCCTCTGGGGTGGGTTGTCATTGTTGTTGTCTGCTCCACCTGGCGGATTAGTTGAATGTTCCTCCATCTCTTAAAATTCTTCGTCTGATTCCTCTTCTCCAACAATATTTTTCCCTCTTTCAGCTCTTCTTAACCTCCTGAGAGTTCTTTCATC
>NW_026264342.1:14779-20501 GCF_000817695.3 Arachis duranensis
GTGGATGAAATCAGATCTTGAAGCAGAGAAGTAAATAAACATGGAAAGCATTAAACAGAATGTAAATTTGGAATTTAGATCTCAGGACCCAGAGACTAGAAAACCAAGTCTAGATCTCAATGCCTTCCTAGATCCAACAAGAACAATTGCAAGGGAAATGTAAATCACAAAGAAATTAGATGAAACAGAAAATTAAATTCAAGTAAGCAGTAAAGAAACAGAGAGATCCAAGGATGAGATTGAAACAGAATTTCTTCAATTCTCCAACCCAAGATCCAAGACAAAGTAATTGAAATTGAAAGCAATAAAACTAAGAGGAAGAGAATGGAATTCTCCTTCCCCAAACTAAGAAATTAAAGATCACTCAGTGACTAAAACTCTCTGAAAATTCAAAAAGAAAGCCCTATGAAAAATAATAAAAGGAAGCTCCCCCAATGACTTGAATTCTAGCCTATTTATACACTTTCTTCAAATGATCTTCAAGCCTTGAGTTGGGTCTTTGCTCTTGGTGGAATTGGGTTGAAAGAGGCCTTGGTTGATTGCTCTTGGAGTTTGGAGAGGAACCAAAGTGAACCAATTGAACCGGATTGGATTTTTGTAGAAGTTGGAGTAAAAGTTTGAGCAAAAGTTAGGGGTCTAACTTTTGCTCCAACTTTTCATATCAGATAGCCAAATTTACTGATGCCAACGTTGGTGCAAAAGTTATGGGTCTAACTTTTGCTCCAACGTTGGCCCTTCCTAATGCACCAATGGCGCCAACGTTAGCGTAAAAGTTAGGGGGCTAACGTTGGCGCAAACTTTTGCCCCTAGCCTTACAACTTCATGTGCCAACGTTAGCCCAAAAGTTAGGGGGCTAACGTTGGCGCAAACGTTGGCTAGCCCTGGGTGAATTTTTCAATTCTCACGTTAGCCTCCAAGTTAGGGGGCTAACTTTGAGGCTAACTTTTCACCCAAAAGTTTGTGCAAAAGTTTGAGGGCTAACTTCAAGTCCAACTTTATGCTTCCTGGTTCAATTTCACTTGTTTCATTGTCCTCTCTTTGCTTCTAGCCATTCCTTCTTACTTCAACCTTTCTTCAAGCTTTCTTCACCTATCATTAACCAACCAAACACATCAAAGCTATGCTCAAAATCATGAGATATTCATTCTATCCTAATATGCAACCATTATGGCATCAAATCTCATGAAACAGCATGAATTTATCTATGGTTGATTCAATCAAAGGAAGCATGAAAATCTACCCAAATTTGTTTGCTTAGGCCTCAAGAAAGTGCATAATTCAATTAAAAACAAAAGAAAGAGACTAGTGAAACTAGACTAAGATGACTTGTCATCAGGTGGTTGATGATAGGTATTTTGGTTGATGGATTGGTTATGGGTTGGATAATGGTTAGAGTTGGGGTAAGTGTTTTGTGGTTTTCTGAATGAATTTTGGTTGTTGTTTTGCTGGTTGTTCATTGGGTTATTTTGGGTTGTGTTTCTTTGCCATGACTGTTGGTTATGGTTATGGTTATCTCCCCATCTAAGGTTGGGGTGATTCTTCCAGGAAGGATTGTAGGTATCACCATAAACTTCATTCTGTCCAGAGTTTTGGTTATGCATGTAATGCACTTGCTCCTGTTGTTGCTCTTCTTGGCTTTCTTCATTCTGCATCCATACAGTTGATGATTGGCTTGTGTTCACAGCTGCTACTTGAAGGCTGTCAATCCTTTTGGCCATTTGTTCAAACTGTTGTTGAATTTGTTGTTGCATCATCTTGTTTTGAGCCAAAATGGAGTCCACTCCTTCCAGTTCTAGTACCCCCTTTCTCTGTGATGGTTGGCGGGTTCTTTGATGAGCAAAGAAGTATTAATTGTTGGCCACTATGTCCATAAGATTCTGGGCTTCTTCAGCAGTTTTCATCAGTTGTAATGAACCTCCAGCAGAGTGATCTAATGCCTCTTGAGATTTCAACGTCAAGCCTTCATAGAAATTCTACAGCACATCCCATTCATTGAACATTTCTGGGGGACACTTTCTGATTAGAGCTTTGTATCTCTCCCATGCTTCATACAAGGATTCGGCATCTAATTGGGTGAATGTCTGCACCTCAGTTTTCAGCCTGACGATCCTTTGGGGTAGGTAAAATTTGGCTAAAAATTTAGTCACCAAATCGTCCCAACTAGTGATACTTCCTTTCGGAAAAGTTTCAAGCCATTGTGCAGCCTTATCCCTTAATGAGAATGGGAATAACAAAAGCTTGTATGTTTCAGGATTCACGCCATTGGATTTGACAGTGTCACAAATCCTTAAGAAGGTGGATAAATGCTGATTGGGATCTTCCAATGGGCTTCCTCCATAGGAACAATTGTTCTGGACAAGTGTAATGAGTTGCGGTTTTAGCTCAAAGTTGTTTGCATTGACATTGGGAGTGAGGATGCTACTCCCACAGTGTCTTGGATTTGCAAATGTGTATGAGGCCAAAACTCTCCTCTGTGGCAGATTGTTGTTGTTGTTAGCTGCTCCCCCTGGAGGATTGGGATTAGATGAATCTCCTTCCATTTCGTGATATTCTTCCTCAGATTCTTCCTCTCCAACTATACCTTTCCCTCTTTCAGCTATTCTTATTCTCCTGAGAGTCCTCTGATCAGCTTCAGATAAAATAGGAATAGCTCTCCCTGTACCTGACATACAAACAGGACAAGAGAAATACACAACCAGTGATACTTCACTCTATTGCTAGAATGAAGTTTTAGTTAGCTTAAGCAAATCCTCAAACAGTTAGTGGGTTAGTCAAAACTAAAGAAAAAAAATGCTTGATCTAAACTACCACCTCACTTAATCATTGTCAATCTATTCAATCCCCGGCAACGGCGCCAAAAACTTGATGTGCGGAAAACAATCCGACACAAAACTCACCGACAAGTGCACCGGGTCGCATCAAGTAATAATAACTCACATGAGTGAGGTCGATCCCACAAGGATTGAAGGATTGAGCAACTTTTGTTTAGTGGTTGAATTAGTCAGCAAACAAGTGTTGATTGTGTGAATTTGTGTTGACAGAATTTAAATTGCATAGAATGTAAAGGGGAGTGGTTGATTTGCAGGAAATTAAAGGGAACAAAAAGAAAAAGAGCTGAATCTTAAAGTGCAAGTAATGTAAATTGCAAAAACTTAAAGTGCAAGAAATGTAAATGGCTTGAATTATAAAGGGAATCGGGAAGTGGATTTGCAGAAATTAGACAAGGAAAAGTAAATTGCAATAAACAGAAGAGTAGAAGAGAAATTAAAATGAAAGCTCCAGATCTCAGGACCCAAGAGACTAGATAACCAAGTCTAAATCTCAATGCCTTCCTAGATCAAAATTCAGAATTCAATTGCAAGAAATGTAAATATCAAGCAGTGTAATAAAGGGATTCAAATATCAATTTCTCAATTGTGCAGTAGCTCAAAATAGAGAGATCTCAAGGTGAGATTGAGACAGAATTTCCTCAATTCTCAACACCCAAGACTCAAATAAAGCTTTGCAGGAAAGTAAACAAGAAAACCCAGAGGAAGAGAATTTAATTCTCCTCCCAGAAACTCTCTAAAATGCTAAGTAAGCTCTCAAAAACTCTTCAGCAAAAATCACAATTCCAAAAGCTCTGAAAAACTTAAATTCTAATCTATTTATACACTCTCTTCTACTAATCTTCAAGCCTTGAATTGGGCCTTGGCCTTGATGGAATTGGGTTGATAGTAACCTCCGTTGATTGCTCTAGGTGTTGGGAAGAAATCCACTTGTGAACCGGGCCATGCAACTTTCACGTTTGAGCCAACGTTTGAGGCAAACGTTGACTCAAACGTTGCCATGTGTGAACTTATTCAGCAGCCCATTCTTGCTATCATCCACATTTGGCTCAACGTTTGAGGTCAAACGTGAGCTCAAACGTGGATCCTCCCAAGCTTCTTTTTGGCCAACGTTTGGCCCAACGTTTGAGGCAAATGTTGGCGCAAACGTGGCTCAACAATCATCATCAATCAGGGGTCTCTTCCTTGCTAAGATATAGCCAACGTTTGACCTCACGTTTGAGGCAAACGTTGGCGCAAACGTTGCATGCTTCCAGGATGCCATTTTCCTTCAATTTGGCGCCAACGTTTGACCTCACGTTTGAGGCAAACGTTGGCGCAAACGTTGCCTTCCCCTGCTTCTTTTCTTAGCCAACGTTTGCCTCAACGTTTGAGGCAAACATTGGCGCAAATGTTGAGGCCTCCCAGGGTGTTGATTTCAACCAACGTTTGACCTCACGTTTGAGGCAAACGTTGGCTCAAACGTTGGCTTCTCCCAAGGGCTTGCTTTCATCCAACGTTTGCCTCAACGTTTGAGGCAAACGTTGGCGCAAACATTAGCTTCTTCCAGGGCATTCTTCATCTTCTTGCAACCTCCTTCCAAGCTTTGTTTCACCTATCATCAATCAATCAAAAACATCAAAGCTATGCTTCAAATCATGAGATTGTTTCTCTTCAATAATATATGCAATTATAGCACAAAATCTTATGAAAATGCATCATTTTATACATGATTGATTGAGTCAAAGATAACATGAATTTCAACCCAATTGGCTTACTTATGGCTTAAGAAAGTGCATAAAACTAATTGAAAACAAAGAAAAAGACTAGTAAAACTAGGCTAAGATGACTTGTCAGCAGATGTAAAAAATAAAAAATTCCCAAAATATCCAAAAATAAAAAATATTAAAATTTTAAATTTTTTAAATTAATTTATTCTTAATTTGTGGACACGTTCAGCAAAAAAAGTTAACTGTCTAGGTGTAGCATTATCCGGCGAATAAAAAAATAAAAAATATTTCTTAAAAAAATAAAAAATTTTAAAAAAACTAAATTTTTTATTTTTGAATTTTTAAATTATATTATTAAATGTTTTTTATTTAAATTAGAAAAATAAAATAAAATCCAGCAATATCTAGTAAATAACGAATTTGGAAATTTATTGCCTTTTTTACTTTTAACTACCAAATTAAATTTTTATTCTAACAGTAGAAAAGTTAAAAATTTCAACAATATCCAATAAACAAAAAAATTAAAAAATTTTAAATTTTTGAAAGTAATTTATTCTTAATTTGTAAACAAGTCCAGCAACAAAAAAAGTCAACGGTCCGGGTGTATCATTATCCGATGAATAAAAAATAAAAAAATATTTTTTGAAAAATTTAAAGATTTAAAAATTAAATTTTTTATTTTTGATTTTTTAAATTATAAAATTTAATTTTTTTTATTTAAAGTAGAAAAATAAAATAAAATACAGCTATATCTTGTAAACAACAAATTTGTAAATTTATTATCTTTCTCTCTTTTAATCTTAAAAATTTAATTTTTACTCTAAAAGTAGAATAGTTAAAAATTCCAACATTATCCAATAAAAAAATTAAAAAATTTTAAATTTTTGGAAGTAACTTATTCTTAATTTGTGAACAAGTCCAGCAACAAAAAAACTCAACGGTCCGGGTGTATCATTATCCGATGAATAAAAAATAAAAAATATTTTTTGAAAAATTTAAAGATTTAAAAATTAAATTTTTTATTTTTGATTTTTTAAATTATAAAATTTAATTTTTTTTATTTAAAGTAGAAAAATTAAAAAAAATCCAACAATATCCAGTAAACAACGAATTGGTAAATTTATTGCCTTTTTTACTTTTAATCTAACAAATTTAATTTTTATTCTAACAGTAGAAAAGTTAAAA
>NW_026264342.1:22622-23247 GCF_000817695.3 Arachis duranensis
AAAATTGCTCAATCCTTCAATCCCTGTGGGATCGACCTCACTCCCGTGAGTTTTTATTACTTGATGCGACCCGGTGCACTTGCCGGTTGGATTTGTGTGTTGGAATTTCGTTTTCCGCAAAAACACCATCAATTATTTTATTATATTTATTTAAATAAAAAACATTTAATAATATAATTTAAAAATTCAAAATTTAGTTTCTTAAAATTTTTAATTTTTTAAAAAATATTTTTTATTTTTTTATTCACTGGATAATGCTACACTCAGACAGTAGACTTTTTTTACTGCACTTGTTCACAAATTAAGAATAAATTAATTTAAAAATTTTAATTTTTAATTTTTTTGTATATTTTTTGAATTTTTATTTTTTTACAACTAGAAAAAAATTTTTAGTTTAAAATTTAAAAAAATAATAAAGTTACAGATCTGTTGTTTACTTGATATTACTGGACTTTATTTTTTTATTATTTAAATAAAAAACATTTAATAATATAATTTAAAAATTCAAAATTTAGTTTTCTAAAATTTTTTATTTTTTTATTCGCCGGATAATGCTACACCCAGATAGTTGACTTTTTTTTGCTGCACTTGTTCACAAATTAAGAATAAATTAATTTAAAAAATT
>NW_026264342.1:24565-39173 GCF_000817695.3 Arachis duranensis
CCGGATAATACTACAACCAAATAGTTGACTTTTTTTGCTGCACTTGTTCACAAATTAAGAATAAATTAATTTAAAAAATCTAATATTTTAATATTTTTTTTGGATATTATCGGAATTTTTATTTTTTTACAATTAGAAAAAGATATTTTTTTAGTTTAAAATTTTAAAAAAATAATAAATTTACAGATCTGTTGTTTATTAGATATTGCTAGACTTTATTTTAATTTTATTATTTAAATAAAAAATGATGTGTGGAAAACGATCCAACACAAAACTCACCGGCAAGTGTATGTTGAACTTCACCCTTACGATTTCCTATTCTTCTAACACCTTGTGTGCTTCATTGAATGTTTGGATTTTTGGGTTGAGCACTGGGAGTGTTCCACAAATGTAGCTGAGTTTTTCTTGAGTGCACATATCATACTAAATTCTATCTCTGTGTCTAGCCTCTTTAAATATTCTGTTTTCATTGAATTCTCGGTAAAGCATATCTTCTCTATTATCCATCCGTTGAAGAAGCTCCCTTTGTTGAGCTTGCTCTTTCCTCAACTGAACCTGCTCCTGTATTACTTTATTCATGGATCTTTCATATTCAGCAGTTGAGTTGTTGATGGCTTCATACATCTTGGTATATTGCTCTTGTTGTAGTTCCATCATGTGCGTTTGGTATTCCCTCTGCTGATCCATCCATTGAGCTTGGGCTCCTCTTTGTTGATCCATCAATTGCCAAAGATCTCTTTGTTGTTGGGCTTGCTCATTTTGGCTTCTTTGAATTTGTGAGTATTGCCCGGAGATTCCTTCTAACTCAGCTTGGAGTTGGTTCATGCTCAATGTAGCTGGTTCTTCTCTATCTTCTTGTTGTTCTCCTTCTCCTTGCTCCCCTTCTTTCCTCCTCTTTCTTCTTGCTAAAGGCTACCTCTCTAATTGGATTATGGTGACATACTCCATTAATTTCTTGGTGATGGGTTTCCCAGTGGAGACTATGTCTGTGGAATCAAATTCTTTAAGTGGTACTCCAGCTTCTTCACATAAACACAAGATAGTGCTAGGATATCCTAGCCAGCTGTCTTTTTGGACACCTTTGGCTATGCTAATGATGTTCGTGGCTATGGTTTCTCCCACATCTATCTCCCCTCCTTTCATTATACAGTGAATCATTATAGCTCTGTTCAATGTCACCTCTGAGTTATTTGAGGTGGAGATTAATGATCTTCTCACTATGTCATGCCATCCTTTTGCTTGAGGTATGAGATTACCCCTTCTGAGTTTGAGTGGTTGTTTGTGTGAGTCCAACACCCAATCCGTGACTACTTCGCATAAATCACTTAGAACGTCCACACACCTTGGGTCATATTTGACCCTTTCCTCATAGCTAGGTTGCTTAAACCATTTTGGTTTGGTTTTTAGCACTCTATTGATGGTGTCTGGGCTAAAAGGGATTACTACCCCTCGTACATAACTCAAGTATGGTTCTTCCTCATCATCTTTCTTTATGACATTGGCATAAAACTCATGGATGAGAAGCATACTTACAACTTGGGGTTGGTCACAAAGAAGCTCCCATCCCCTTTTTCTAATCACTTTGTGTATGTCCGGGTATTCTTCATCTTTTAGCTTGAAAGGCACCTCCAGAACAATATCTTTGCTTATCATCCAATTAAAGATGTGTTCATGGTTTTCAGATTTAAACCTTCTTTCATCAAATGTGGGTTGCTTTTGCATGGGTTGCTTATCTTTCTTCTTCCTAGCTCGTGTTGATGAGGCCATTGAATTGTGATGGCCGAATCTTTCCAACACCAAACTTGAGGCAATGCTTGTCCTCAAGTATACAGGAAGTGTAGATGAGTGAGGCTTAGATTGGTAAGCTTATAAGGTAAGAAATGAAGGCTTGAAAGTGATTGAAAGGGGAGTTGTGGAGTGGAGATGGTACGGGTGGTCTAAAGGTCAAAGTTTGTGAAGCAAGTATGAATCACAAGAGGAGTATTTTCGGATGAGTTGGTGAAGTATGGTGGTGGTCTATATATAGAAGTGAGAATGAAGTGAGGTGTTAGTGGGGGGGGGGATTTCAACGTCACTTGTGGAAGCATTGTTTTAATGGTTTGGTTGTGTCATGGGAAGTATGAACCTTCTAACTAATGCATGTTGAGTTGTTCTTCCCAAAGCACAAACTCCAAGGCACATGTGACTTCCTTTTTCTTCTATGTGCATCCGTGAACTCCTCTCCCAAGATTCTCCATCACTTCTTTCTTTTACTTCCCTGCAACAAAATTCAAAACTTTGAGATTCTTGAAATATCTTGACTTGTGCTTTCTAACTTTTAATGAAATCTTAATGCAACATTAATTAAAATGACATGGATTAAATCTAAGGGTTGCTTTCATATGCCCAAAAATAACTACATTTTTTTCTAGCATTTTGTGCATGTGTGGACACGAAACTTAGTTTGTGACTAAGTGTTGCAACGAAAATTTTGTATTTGCTTCAAGGTTGGCCACACCAAGCGAGGTGCCCTGCATACACTACACGCTAATTTTCCTTTTATTTTCTTAGATGTATATGATGCAACCTATTATTGATTACTTAAAACATAAAAGTAAAAGACTCCTGTGCATGGGTTGCCTCCCATGAAGCGCTTGTTTATTGTCCTTAGCTTGACAATGCGGCTTCCTTGCTCATGCTAACCATAGTACAGTCTCTTCTTTGCTCCAAGGTCCACCAAGATAAAGTTTCACCCTATGCCCATTGACTGTGAAGGTCTCTTTTGAATTCTCATCAAGTAATTCCACATAGCCATGAGGGGATACTTTGGTGATGGTGTATGGACCATTCCATCTAGACCTCAGCTTCCCAGGAAAAATCTTCAGTCTTGAGTTGAATAGCAACACCTTTTGGCCTGGTTCAAATGTTCTTGGAGAGATTCTCTTGTCATGCCACCTTTTTGCTCTTTCTTTGTATATTCTGGCATTCTCATATGCCTCCAGTCTGAATTCTTCCAATTCATTGAGTTGTAGTAACCTCTTTTTCTCTGCTGCTTGGGCATCTAAATTCAAGAGTTTAGTGGCCCAAAAAGCCTTGTGTTCAAGCTCTACAGGTAGATGGCATGCTTTTCTATATACTAGCTGAAATGGAGACTTTCCTATGGGTGTTTTGAATGCTGTCCTATATGCTCAGAGTGCATCATCCAGCTTCCTTACCCAATCTTTTCTTGTTGCTCCCACAGTTTTCTCCAAGATCCTCTTTAGCTCTCTGTTGGCAAGTTTAGCTTACCCATTTTTCTGGGGGTGATAGGGTGTTGCCACATTGTGAGTTACTCCATATTTATGAAGGAGAGAGTTCAATTGCTTGTTGCAGAAGTGGCTCCTCCCATCACTTACAAGCCCCTTTGGCACTCCAAATTTAGTGAAAATGTTTTTCTTTAGGAATTGCAATACCACATTGGTGTCACATGTGGTTGTAGCTATTGCTTCAACCCATTTCGAAACATACTCCACTGCCACCAAAATGTATTTGAAAGTGTAAGAAGGAGGAAAGGGTCCCATGAAATCTATTCCCCATAAATTAAAGAGCTCCACCTCTAAGATGAACTTCTGGGGCATCTCATTCTTCTTTGTCAAACTGCCTGCTCTTTGGCACTCATTACAGTGGCTCACAAAATCCCTGGCATCCTTGAAGATGGATGGCCAGTAGAATCCACTTTGAAGCACCTTTGCTGTAGTTCTTTCAGCTCCAAAATGACCACCATAGCTAGAGTTATGACAATGCCACAATATGTCCTTCATCTCAACCTCTGGCACACATCTTCTAATCATTCCATCTGGGCATCTTTTGAATAGGAAGGGCTCATCCCAAAAGAATAACTTAGCCTCATGTAACAGCTTTTTAACTTGTTGTTTTGTATACTCTTGTGGGATGCTCCTTCCTGCTTTGTAGTTGGCCATGTCTGCGAACCAAGGAATGTGTTGAATCTGCAAGATGTGCTCATCTGGAAAGTCTTCATTTACTGGTTGAAAAGTCTCTTGACTCACTCCTTGTGGTAACCTTGATAGATGGTCAGCAACTTGATTTTCACTACCCTTTCTGTCCTTTATCTCAATGTCAAACTCTTGTAGCAGTAGTATTGACGAGAAGACTTTTGCGTGGTCTAGAATTCAGAATAAATTCCCATTGCAAGTATAGCTTCTAAACCAACAAAAATCCCTTCGTGCAAACGTTTTGGTTGTCACAAGTAACAAACCCCTTTAAAATTGATAACCGAGTATTTAAACCTTGGGTCGTCTTCTCAAGGAATTGCAGGGAGGTATGTTCTTATTATTGGTTATGGAGATTGTAAATTTGGAGTTTCAAGAGTGAGGAACAAGTATGGCAAATATTTTAAATGGCAATTAAAATAAATAAATACTGTAAAGCAAATCTTTTGGCAAGGTATGAGAAATTAGAAGTCCAGACTTCATTATTCTTATCAATAATAATGAAAGTTGAATCTTAACTCCACTTAGTTAACCTTTATTTCCTAAGAAAAGGTTGGGATTATTGAAGTTCAGTTCAATTAGCAATCAGTTATCAATTATGTTGAGCTAAGATAACTCCTGAGTTACTGATTTCTTAACCAAGACCAAAAAGGAGAAAAGTAAAATCTACTTGAATGAAAATAAATTGGATAAAGCCAAAGCATCCATAACATATAAATCTGAAATACCTCAAACTATATTAAATAAAAATATCAATTCTAACATGGACAATATCAACAGCCAATTGGGCAATATCAATCAAACACAATAAAAGCTTCAGAGTAAACAAAAATAGAAGAGAAATTAAATAGTAAAAGGAATATTGAACCTGGGATCGAGAGTCACTCCTAAAACTAAGAGAAGTCCTAAATCCTAATTTCTAAAAATCCTACCTAAATCCTAAGAGAGAGGAGAGAACCTTTCTCTCTAAAAATTACATCTAAAACATGAAAAGTGAATTATGAAAAACATGATTATGAATGGATGCATTCCCCCACTTTATAGCCTCTAATCTGTGTTCTCTGGGCCAAAAACTGGGTCAGAAACAGCCCAAAAGTCACTTCCAGCGCTTTCTGGTCCGTAAAGGTCGCGGCCAAGTGACGCGGAGGCGTCGCCCACGCAGCCGCGCGGATTAAAGTTCGCAGATGCGACGTGTCCGCATGGATCACGCATTCGCGTCGCCTAGCGTCAGAGCAACTAGGGCATATTATGTATCAAATCGAAGCCCCGGACGTTAGCTTTCCAACGCAACTGGAAACGCGTCATTTGGACCTCTGTAGCTAAAGTTATAGCCATTTGAGTGCGAAGAGGTCAGGCTGGATAGCTTAACAATTTCTTCAACTTCTTGTATTCCTTCCACTTTTGCATGCTTCCTTTCCATCCTCCAAGCCATTCCTGCCCTATAATATCTGAAAACACTTAACACACATATCAAGGCATCTAATGGTAATAAGAGAGGATTAATAATAAGCAAATATAAGATCAAAGAAGCATGTTTTCAATCATAGCACAAATTCCGGAAGGAAAACGTAAAACATGCGATTAGTATGAATAAATGGGTAAAGAGTTGATAAAAACCACTTAATTGAGCACAAGATGAACCATGAAATAGTGGTTTATCAACCTCCCCACACTTAAACATTAGCATGTCCTCATGCTAAGCTCAAGAGAACTAAAAGAGTGAAGAGGAATGGTAGGATGTATGAGATGCAACCTATGAATGCAACTAAATGCAAAATGTTTCTACCTGCTTGGTTAAAAGTAAATAAATCTCCAAGAATAAATATGAACTGGATTTCACTAATTTAAATCATAAAAATGAACTACAAATAGACTTGTAGAAGAAAATAGCTCATGAAAGCTGGGAACAAAGAATCAAGCATTGAACCCTCACTAGTAGTGTATATCACTCTAATCACTCAAGTGTTTTAGGTTCGATTCTCTACGAACCTTGCTTTCTAACGCTTGCTCTTCATCTAACAATCAACATAAATTTAACGCACAGATACACATATCAAGAGGTCTTTTAAGGGTTGTAATGGGGTTAGGGTTAAGGTAGGATTGTATTTGGCCAAGTGGACTAAAATCTGAATCCTTAATTAACTTAAACTTTCCCACCTAACTTAAACAATCCATGTAATCATAATACAACATCTAACCATCCATTAACCATGTTTTCCACATATTCATGCATTCTAATTTCAAGTATAACTCATATGCATTGCTTTCACCACTTACTTTGGGGCATTTTGTCCCCTTTCACTTATTTTGCTCTTATATATATATATATTTTTTTTCTCAATGCATATGATTAAATTATTGGATGCATGAATTATGTCCCAAACATTTCTTTCACGTTTTTAGAAAATCTTAACATACTCAATTTTCAAACCAAATGTTTCCAAACCCACTTTTCCCCACACTTAATTCATAAGCATTCTCACTAGTCTAAGCTAACCAAGGATTCAAATTAAGGACATTATTGTTTTTCGCTTAGAGTTAATGATGTGCTAAAATAAAGAACAGAGGGATAAAAAAATAGGCTCAAATTGGTTTACAAGGGATAATGAAGGGTTAAAGTCATATAGGTATGTAAGCTCAGTGAAACAAAGGCCTCAATCATATAAGTGCATGCATACATTAAATAATGGAAATATAGAATTAAGCAAGACAAAGATCACAATTTTAGAGAGAAAATCACACATCAAAAATAAAATATTGGTTGATAAAATGCAACCAATTCAAATAAGCTCAAAATCTCACAGGTTTTGTGTGTTCGAGCTCTAAATCATGTTCCAGTATAATATTTCTTCAAACAAGTTTAAAAAAGTTTCAATTTAAATTAGTGAATTACTCTAAAAAATTTTCTTGAAAAGAAAATATTACTTTAACCAAGTGGTAAAATATGCACAAAATCAGATAATCATGCAAATGCAACAACTAATCTACAAAGAAGATTTAAACATTGGTGTTGAGACAAGAAAGTACTAACCCATGGAGATCGGTATCGACCTCCCCACACTTAAAGTTTACACCGTCCTCGGTGCATGCTGAGATGTGCAGGTGGACGGGTTGTTGCAACTGATGCTTTTCTTTAAGATTTTGCAGATGGACTTGTCTGTCTCCCCATGTAAACATCTTCCGGTTCCCTTTTGGGTGGCCATCCTGAAAGAAAAAGGGAAGAAAAAGTAATCCAGTAATAAAGATAAGAAAATAAATGAAGTATGGGTGGGTTAATGCCAAATGATAATGGTCTCATTTACATGGAAGCTTCAACATGTACGTGAAAAAACAATAGAAGCCATGGCATGCCAGTGGTACAAAATGTACAATAATAGGAAAGAGAGTGGGTAATGAAAGACAATGTAAGTTCATGTCAATGCAAAAGGAATACAGGTATCATAAAAGATTGACATTGACAGAAAAATAACATCACCCAACATTGGAAAACAAGTCACTAAAAATTATACCAATAAACAGGTAGCAGTTAAATAAGAGAATCAACACCAAAGGAAAAAATAATAAATTTAGAAAAGAAAAGAAAAATATAATTTAAAATGCAATGAATGAAATATGAAAATAAAATGAAAGATAAGAAGAATGAGAAGGGAAAGAAGTAAGTAAAAAAGGAGGGAGGGAAAAATTAGGATTGGGGAAGAAAAGATAAGATAATTGACAAATTAGGAAAAGCTGTGCGGTGCAAGCAACGCAGACGCGTGGGGGACGCGGTCGCGCGACTTGCGCTTAAATTAATCGACGCGGTTGCGTCGGTCACGCAGACGCGTGACTCAGGTTATGCTACTGGCGCGAAGGCATCCTCGCGCTCGCACAACTCTCTGTTCAAATTTTTATTTTTGCCAAATTTGGGGTGACGCGGTCGCGTGGGTGACGCGATCGCGTGGATGACCATTTTTGAAAGACGACGCGGCCGCGTGGGGCACGCGTTCGCGTGGGAGGGCTTGGGCTTCTAGCACGAGTCCAGCCCAATTCCAGCACAACTTTCGCCCATGCACCTTTTTGACGTCGATTTTCATGGCACGCGGCCGCGTGGGAGGCCAAAGTTCCACATGACGCGGTCGCGTGAGCGACGCGGTTGCGTGGGGTCAAATTATGCTAAAGGCACGCCTCCAGCTACGCTCTCGCGTGACTCTCTGTTTAATTCTTTTCTTCCCAATGCACTAGTGACGCAGACGCGTCAGCGACGCTGCCGCGTCGTGTGCGATTTTTTTTAATGCAGTATGCATAATGCAATGCTAATATGAATGTCATGCATGATTCCAGGTCCAATGAAAAAAATAAAGCTAAAAAAATAAATAAAAATGAAAAAGGAACGATCATACCATGGTGGGTTGTCTCTCACCTAGCACTTTTAGTTAAAGTCTTTAAGTTGGACATTTAGTGAGCTCCCTGTTATGGTGGCTTGTGCTTGAATTCATCCAGGAATCTCCACCAATGTTTGTGATTCCAGTAACCTCCGGGATCCCAAACTAGGCGCAGAAAGCCTTCAAGTAAGTTAAAGCAAGTAACAAGGCCCCAAGAGTGTTGATTGACAGAATGAATTCCGGGGTCCCAAACCTTGCTTTTGCACCCGTCTTCTTGTTGAGCAATATTGTTCCATCCGGGTGGCAAGCAGTCTGAATTCTCACTGAAGCAGCCAAATAACTTCCTAGACCCATTCAGTTGAGCTCTACACCAACCTTTGTGTTTAAACTGAAAGCTTCCAACCATAATGAACCTTGCAGGACAATTCTTACATCTGACAACTTCCACTTCTTTGTAAGCTTCTTCAATTTCAACCTCATCCTCTTGGTGGCTTTCTTCCAATTCAACCTCCTCTTCATTGCTTACCAATGGCATGGGAGGCTGTGCTTCTTCTTCTTTAATCTCCATCTCTTGATCGACCTCTTCCAAGTCATTAATCATGATATGCCATGGAGGTTGTACACCCTCCTCAGCATCAAATGCAACCATCTTGCAAGGAGGCTCTATGTCTTGACTTTCCCATGGAGATTCAGCATCTCCTAAGTCTTCAACCACTTCTTCCTCTGCAACTATTATGGCTTCCTTCACTTGTTCCAATACAAAGCCATGTTCCTCATTGTCCACCGAAGTTTCTAGTGTCTCCTTCATGCTTTGCTCTTCTTTTGATTTTCCACATGTAGCCATGGGAGTTCTTTGAGTGCTCAGATATTGGAAAGCTATTATATTTACTAACTCGCCTAAGGCGGCCGCGAAATTTAGCACACTCTTATTCATCTTTTCTTGCCTTTAAAGAATAACACGAAGTCTGTCATCCATTGGAGGTTGGGGTGGATATGAAGATTCATTGGTTGGGAGAGAGGGTTCATAATAGGAAGGTGGTTCATCTTGATAATGATATGGAGATAGTGAATATTGAGGTGGTGGTTCATGAGAGTAGTTGTGTTGGAAAGGTGGTGGTTCTATGTCTGGTTCATTTGGCTCATAAGGTGGTTGGTATGGTGGATGAGGGATAGGGTCATATGGAGGTGAATGGTGGAAAGGGGCTTGTGAGTATGGTGTCCAAAGTTATATTGAGGAGGAGGGGGTTCATAGGCTTATGGTGGGTCTTGTTGGTAGTCCAAAGAGTGCTCACCATAGCCATTGCCTTGATATGCATCACAGAATGGTTGTTGATAGTCCATTAGAGGTGGTTGTTGCCATGAGGGTCGATCAAATCCTTGTTGCTCCTCCCATCTTTGATTGTTCCAACCATGGTGCATGTTGTCATTATAATCTCCTCTTCCTGCAACATAATTATAACCAGACTCAGAGCCAAGGGGGTGAGAGTTCATAGTAGTGAGAGATAATAAAAACAAAAACTAACAAAAAAGGAAAAAAAAATTTTTTTTGAAAAATATTTACAATAACCAATAATAAGGCACACGTTTGCAATTCCCCGGCAACGGCGCCATTTTGACGAGAAGACTTTTGCGTGGTCTAGAATTCAGAATAAATTTCCGTTGCAAGTATAGCTTCTAAACCAACAAAAATCCCTTCGTGCAAACGTTTTGGTTGTCACAAGTAACAAACCCCTTTAAAATTGATAACCGAGTATTTAAACCTCGGGTCGTCTTCTCAAGGAATTGCAGGGAGGTATGTTCTTATTATTGGTTATGGAGATTGTAAATTTGGGGTTTCAAGAGTGAGGAACAAGTATGGAAAATAATTTAAATGGCAATTAAAATAAATAAATACTGTAAAGCAAATCTTTTGGCAAGGTATGAGAAATTGGAAGTCCAGACTTTGTTATTCTTATCAATAATAATGAAAGTTGAATCTTAACTCCACTTAGTTAACCTTTACTAAAGCAAAGGAAAGTCAAGGGAATAATTAGTTTGACCTTCGGATCCTATTTATTTCCTAAGAAAATGTTGGGATTATTGAAGTTCAGTTTAATTAGCAAAGATAACAGTTATCAATTATGTTGAGCTAAGATAACTCCTGAGTTACTGATTTCTTAACCAAGACCAAAAAGGAGAAAAGTAAAATCTACTTGAATGAAAATAAATTGGATAAAGCCAAAGCATTCATAACATATAAATCTGAAATACCTCAAACTATATTAAATAAAAATATCAATTCTAATATGGACAATATCAACAGCCAATTGGGCAACATCAATCAAACACAATAAAAGCTTCAGAGTAAACAAAAATAGAAGAGAAATTAAATAGTAAAAGGAATATTAAACCTGGGATCGAGAGTCACTTCTAAAACTAAGAGAAGTCCTAAATCCTAATTTCTAAAAATCCTACCTAAATCCTAAGAGAGAGGAGAGAACCTCTCTCTCTAAAAATTACATCTAAAACATGAAAAGTGAATTATGAAAAACATGATTATGAATGGATGCATTCCCCCACTTTATAGCCTCTAATCTGTGTTCTCTGGGCCAAAAACTGGGTCAGAAACAGCCCAAAAGTCACTTCCAGCACTTTCTGGTCCGTAAAGGTCGCGGCCAAGTGACGCGGAGGCGTCGCCCACGCAGCCGCGTGGATTAAAGTTCGCAGATGCGACGTGTCCGCATGGATCACGCATTTGCGTCGCCTAGCGTCAGAGAAACTATGGCATATTATGTATCAAATTGAATCCCCGGATGTTAGCTTTCTAACGCAATTGGAACCGCATCGTTTGGACCTCTATAGCTAAAGTTATAGCCGTTTGAGTGCGAAGAGGTCAGGCTGGACAGCTTAACAACTTCTTCAACTTCTTGTATTCCTCCCACTTTTGCATGCTTCCTTTCTATCCTCCAAGCCATTCCTGCCCTATAATATCTGAAAACACTTAACACACATATCAAGGTATCTAATGGTAATAAGAGAGGATTAATAATAAGCAAATATAAGATCAAAGAAGCATGTTTTCAATCATAGCACAAATTCCGGAAGGAAAACGTAAAACATGCGATTAGTATGAATAAATGGGTAAAGAGTTGATAAAAACCACTTAATTGAGCACAAGATGAACCATGAAATAGTGGTTTATCAAGCATTCATCTGATTAGCCTTGGTTTGGCATCCTGTTTTGACATAAGATACTTAAGAGCAGCATGGTCAGTGTAGACTAAAATTTTAGATCCAATCAAATATTGCCTAAACTTATCAAAAGCGTATACCACAACTAGTAACTCTTTCTCTGTTGTGGTGTAGTTTCTTTGAGATTCGTTCAATACTTTACTTGCATAGTAGATGACATGAAGCTTCTTTTCCTTCCTTTGCCCAAGCACAGCACCAATTGCAAGATCACTTGCATCACACATGAGTTCGAAAGGTAATCCCCAACTTGGGGGTGTGATGATTGGTGCTGTGGTGAGCTTGGCTTTTAGAATCTTAAAGGCATGCTTACACTCATCATCAAAGAGAAATGGATTGTTCACCACTAGCAAATTACTGAGTGGTTTTGCTATTTTGGAAAAATCCTTGATGAATCCTCTATAGAACCCAGCATGCCCTAAGAAACTTCTAACAGCTTTCACATTGGTTGGTAAAGGAAGTTTTTCTATAATTTCTATTTTTGCCTTGTCAACCTCTATACCCTTTCTTGAAATTTTATGACCAAGAACAATTCCTTCAGGTACCATGAAATGGCACTTTTCCCAGTTCAAAACTAAATTGGTTTCTTTGCATCTTTTTAAGACTAGGGTAAGATGATGCAAGCAAGTATTGAAGGAATCACCAAAGACAGAGAAGTCATCCATAAATATTTCAATAAACTTTTCTACCATATCCGAGAAGATTGATAACATGCATCTCTGAAATGTAGCTGGGGCATTACATAATCTGAATGGTATTCTTCTATATGCAAAGACTCCAAAGGGACATGTAAATGATGTTTTCTTTTGGTCCATGGGGTCGACCACTATCTGGTTATAGCCAGAATAGCGATCAAGAAAACAATAGTAAGCATGGCCAGCTAGTCTTTCAAGCATTTGGTCAATGAAAGGGAGGGGAAAGTGATCCTTTCGCGTGACATCATTCAGCCTTCTATAGTCAATGCACATTCTCCACCCTGTCACTGTTCTTGTTGGGATGAGCTCATTCTTCTCATTGACAATAACAGTCATACCACCTTTCTTGGGTACCACTTGCACTGGGCTAACCCATGGGCTGTCGGAGATAGGGTATATGATCCCAGCTTTACACAACTTCAGCACTTCCTTTTAAACAACCTCCTTCATTGTAGGGTTCAGCCTTATCTAGGGTTGTACCACTGGTTTAGAGTTTTCCTCCAAGAGTATTTTGTGCATGCATATGGCAGGGCTTATACCCTTCAAATTATCAATGGTCCAACCTAATGCACCTTTATGAGCTCTCAACACTCCAAGGAGTTTCTCTTCTTCTTCAACACTCAATGTAGAGTTGATGATTACTGGAAAGTTGTCTTTTTCACCAAGGAATGCATATTTAAGATGAGGGGGTAGTGGTTTTAAGTCTTGTTGTGGTGCCTCTTCTTTCTTAGCTTCCATTGGTTCCTCTAGTGCTTGCAATTCATTCTCTTCTTGTTCTCGGATGTCTTGGACTTCCTCCTGTTTCACTTGATGGTTTGCTTCAAACACTTCCTCAACCAACGTATCCACCATATCAATCCTCATATAACTCTCTTTCTCAGTGGGGTATTGCATTGCCTTGAAAACATTAATGGTCATTTGCTTATCATGTACTCTAAAGATCATCTCTCCCTTTTCCACATCAATGATTGTTCTAGCTGTGGCCAAAAAGGGTCTACCCAGAATAACTAAGTTGCTCCCCTCTTCATCCATATCTAGGACTACAAAATCGGCTGGGAATATAAAATTTTCCACTTTCACCAAGAGGTTCTCAACTACACCATTTGGTATTTTGATGGATCTGTCAGCTAGTTGGAGTGACATTCTTGTGTTAAGCTCTTCAATCATCATTTTCTTCATCATGGTAAGAGGCATTAAGTTAATGCTTGCTCCCAGGTCACAAAGTGATTTATCAATGGCTATATTCCCAATTGTGCAAGGTATGAGGAAGCTGCCTGGATCTTTAAGTTTTGGTGGCAGCCCCTTTTGGATGATGGCGCTGCACTCTTGAGTGAGAATTACTGTTTCTTTCTCTTGCCAACTTCTCTTCTTGGTGATTAATTCCTTAAGAAACTTTGCATATAATGGCATTTGTTCCAAAGCTTCAGCCAATAGAATATTAATTTCAAGTTACTTAAAGATTTCCAAGAATCTTGGAAAATGTTGGTCCTTTGTCCCTTTGTGTATCCTAGTTGGGTATGGAAGCTTTGGTACATAAACTTTTACTCCTTCATTCTTGTTTTCCTACTGTGGCTTCACATTCTCTTTGTTGTCAGGGTGGTTGTCTTGAGTGGGTGGTTTGCTTTGTGACTTTACATCCTCTTCGCTTTTTTGAGATGTTGACCCCTTTTCTTCATCTTGCTTTTTTGCTACCTCTTGCTCCTTGGGTTTTGTTACTTCCTCTCCAACTACCTTGCCACTCCTCAACTACAAAGCTTTACATTCTTCCCTTGGGTTGGGTATTGTATCACTTGGGAGGACATTGGTTGGCCGTTCAGCTTGTTTGGCCAATTGTCCCACCTGCCGTTCAAGGTTCTTCATGGTAACTTCATGCCTCTCTTGTCCTTTGATCAAGTTTTGAGTGGATTGAACGGTTGATTGTTGATGAGCGGATATTTTATACGCTTTTTGGGGGTAATTTCATGTAGATTTTAGCATGTTTCAGTTAGTTTTTAGTAGAATAATATTAGTTTTTAGGCAAAAATCATATTTCTAGACTTTACTATGAGTGTGTGTATTTTTCTGTGATTTCAGGTATTTTCTGGCTGAAATTGAGGGAGTTGAGCAAAAATCTGAGTTAGGCTGAAAAAGGACTGCTGATGCTGTTGGATCCTGACCTCCCTGCACTCGAAATGGATTTTCTGGAGCTACAGGAGTCCAATTAGCGCGCTCTCAACGGCGTTGGAAAGTAGACATCCAGGGCTTTCCAGCAATATATAATAGTCCATACTTTGCGCGAAGATAGACGACGTAACTTGGCGTTGAACGCCAAGTTCATGCTGCTGTCTGGAGTTAAACGCCAGAAAAACGTCATGAT
>NW_026264342.1:39553-40671 GCF_000817695.3 Arachis duranensis
AGTCTAACCTTGTCTGTGGTATTCCGAGTAAGATTCCGGTATTGAATGACTGTGACGAGCTTCAAACTCCTGAGGGCTGGGCGTTAGTGACAGACGCAAAAGAATCAATGGATTCTATTCCAACCTGATTGAGAACCGACAGATGATTAGCCGTGCTGTGATAGAGCATAGGAACGTTTTCACTGAGAGGATGGGAAGTAGCCACTGACAACGGTGACACCCTACACAAAGCTTTCCATGGAAGGAGCCTTGCGTGTGTTGAAGGATTTCAAGGAAGAGTTGAAGTTCAAAGGACAAAGCATCTCCAAAACTCCAACATATTCCCCATTACTGCACAACAAGTAACGCTAGTATTCTCTATTATTTCAACTTACAATTTTAAATAGTTTGGCTTCTTACAACTAAATCCAAATAACTTTATTGGCCTCCTGACTAAGATTAATAAAATAAACATTGATTGCTTCAAACCAATAATCTCCGTGGGATCGACCCTTACTCACGTAAGGTATTACTTGGACGACCCAGTGCACTTGCTGGTTAGTTGTGCGAATCACAAATTCGTGCACCAATTGTGTGTTTTGGGTAAGGGCTTGCAGAGCCGCCTCAAGACTTGAAATTCTAATTTCATGATGGTCAATTGGTGATATGATGGGGTGTGATTGTTGTTGATGATTGTTGTTTTGGTGAGTCTGTGAGTTGTTGTGAGGTGTTTGGTATGTGTTTTGTGGTTTATTGTATTGGTTAGTATTGTTAGTATGGTGGTTTTGATTGTTTGTGTTATGGGTATGGTTGGGGTTGTTGTTCTTTTCCCAATGATTTTGGTTCTCACCCCACTTTAGGTTAGGGTGATTTCTCCAGGATGAGTTGTATGTATCACCATGGAATTCATTCTGAGAGAAATTTGAAGTATTCTGCATGTACTGAACTTGTTCCTGTGGTTGTTCAACAGTAGTTCCGTCACCTTGGCCCCATTCAAGTGAAGGTTGATTTGTTGTATTCACTGATGCTAGTTGAAGGCCATCCATTCTCTTTGTCATCATTTCCATTTGTTGTTGGATTTGTTGGTGCATTAACTTATTCTGAGCCAATATAGCATCAACACCTTCAAGCTCCATCAC
>NW_026264342.1:41231-42367 GCF_000817695.3 Arachis duranensis
TGTCTACAGATTATTACTGTTTCCATTTGTTGTAAAAGATCAAGCTAAGAGGTGGTTAAATAACCAGCCTAAGAACAGCATAAAAACATGGAAACAGCTGTCAGAAAAATTCCTGAATCACTATTTCCCTCCAAAACGGATGACACAGCTAAGGCTAAGCATCCAAGGCTTCAAACAAGGAGATAATGAATCCCTTTATGATGCCTGGGAGAGATACAGAGAGATGCTAAGAAAATGCCCCTCTGAAATGTTTTCAGAATGGGTGCAATTAGACATCTTCTACTATGGGCTTACAGAAAAAGCTCAGATTTCTCTAGACCACTCAGCTGGTGGATCTATACATATGAGAAAAACAATTGAAGAAGCTCAAGAGCTTATTGATACAGTTTCCAGAAATCAACATCTGTACCTAAGCAGTGAATCTTCCATAAAAGAAGAAGCTAAAACAGTAACTGCTGAACTCAGTTCGGTGGATCAGGCTAATGAAATTAATCAGCAATTAGACTTTCTAAGTCAGCAGCTAGCCGAATTCAAGGAAATATTACAGGAAACAAGAATGGCAAACAGGAATATGGAAGTGCAATTAAAGCAGACAGAAAAGCAACTGTCAAAACAAATAGCAGAAGAATGCCAAGCAGTTCAATTAAGAAGTGGAAACTGAAGAAATCAAACCAACCAGGATATGTCTTCAACTTGCTGATGGCTCCATTAAATACCCATCAGGCGTGATTGAAGACATGATTGTCAAGGTTGGGCCATTTGCCTTTCCTACTGACTTTGTGGTGCTGGAAATGGAGGAGCACAAGAGTACAACTCTCATTCTAGGAAGATCTTTCCTAGCAACTGGCTGAACCCTTATTGATGTCTAAAAAGGGGAAGTAACCCTGAGAGTCAATAAGAAGGAGTTCAAGTTGAATGTTATCAAAGCCATGCAACATCCAGACACCCCAAATGATTGCATGAGTGTTGATATTATTGACTTTCTGGTAAGAGAGATCAATATGGCTGAGAGTCTTGAATCAGAGCTAGAAGACATCTTTAAAGATGTTCAGCCAGATTTGGAGGAATCAGAGAAAATAATAGAACCTCTGAAAATCCCTCAAGAAGAGGAGAAACCTCCAAAACCCGAACTCAAA
>NW_026264342.1:43966-44685 GCF_000817695.3 Arachis duranensis
CTTACTCACAAAGCAGGATTCAAAACCCAGACTTATAAGATGGGTGTTGCTTCTGCAAGAGTTTGATATAGAAATAAGAGACAAAAAAGGGACAGAGAATCAAGTGGCAGATCACCTGTCCCGAATAGAACCAGTGGAAGGGGCGTCCCCCCTCTCACTGAGATCTTTGAAACCTTTCCGGATGAGCAACTGTTTGCCATCCAAAAAGTGCCATGGTTTGTAGACATTGCAAACTACAAGGCAGTAAGATTCATACCCAAAGAGTACAGTAGGGTGCAATCAAAGAAATTAATCACAGATGCAAAGTACTATCTTTGGGATGAACCATATCTCTTCAAGAGATGTACAGACGGAGTAATCCGTAGATGTGTGCCTAAAGAAGAAGCACAGAAGATCCTCTGGCACTGCCATGGATCATAGTATGAAGGACATTTTAGAAGTGAACGAACAGCCACAAGAGTCCTCCAAAGTGGCTTCTACTGGCCTACTCTCTATAAAGATTCCCGAGCGTTTGTGCTTAATTGTGATAGTTGCCAAAGATCAGGCAACCTACCTCACAGTTATGCCATGCCTCAACAAGGAATCTTGGAGATTGAGTTGTTTGATGTATGGGGCATTGACTTCATGGGACCTTTCCCACCATCACACTCAAACACTTATATTCTGGTGGCAGTGGATTATGTATCCAAATGGGTGGAGGCTATTGCAACACCCACTAA
>NW_026264342.1:45220-46329 GCF_000817695.3 Arachis duranensis
TCTAACAAAAAGTTCATTGTTAATGGACAAAGAGTTAAACATTATCTTGAAGGTAATTTTGAGCAAGAATGCTCAAGACTGAGACTTAATTGAAAGATCAGTGATAGTCCAGCTAATGACATTAAAGAAGCGCTTGCTGGGAGGCAACCCATGCCAATCACAAAATTTAATTTTATTTGTTTTTTTTATTTTGATCAAGTTTTACAGGTAGATGCTAGAGTATCTTCAAAGGTGAAATAGCAATTGGTTGAAGTCACAGAGTTACAGGGAAATTTGGAAGCTTACTGGCGTGAAAAAGCCAGTAAGAAATACTTTGGGCGTTGAACGCCCAAAAGAAGCACCCACTGGGCGTTTAACGCCAGTAAGGGTAGCCATCTGGGTGTTAAACGCCAGAAAGGAGCATCTTCTGGGCGTTAAACGCCAGAAAGATGCACCTTCTGGGCGTTTGACGCCAGTCTGCTAGCACCCTGGGCGTTCAGAAAAACGCCCAGTGACGAAGGACTTCCTGGCGTTCAATGCCAGAAAGAAGCACCAGATGGGTGTTGAACGCCCAGGAGAAGCAACATGTGGGCGTTAAACGCCCAAAACATGCACCATGTGGGCGTTTAACGCCAGGATGGTGGGAGGAGGTGCAAATTTGTTTTTCTTTATAATTTTTTTTCAAAATTTTATGTTTCAATTCATGAATTCTTGCATAAACATGTTTCAAAATATCATCTTCAATTCCAAAAGTTTTATCCTAATTTCTAAAAACCCTGATTTCTAAAAATCCACGTTTCAAAAATATTAAATATATCTTAATTCATAAAGCCAAATGGTTTTCCAATCCAATCCAACTCTTTTAAGTTTATTTTCAAAACTCAATTATCTTTTTAAAATCTCTTCCAAAATTAAAAATTTCAAATTTATCTTTTAAATTATGATTTATATCTTTCTCTTTTTAAAACTATATCTTTTCTTATCATATCTATCTTTTATAAATCATATCTTCTATCTTATCTCCTTCTTATTTTCGAAATTTTTCCCACCCCCTCCCTATATATTGTTTTCGGCGCCCTCTTCATCATCACCATCCAACTCTTGCTCTCCTTCTATCCCTCTTCTTTCTT
>NW_026264342.1:46989-47901 GCF_000817695.3 Arachis duranensis
GCCTATCCAAGCTTAATTTCTATGTTCTGCAAAGATGCTGGAGTGAGGATGGGAATAACTGAGTATATCTCAGTTGAACGGCCAATCACTAAAATATCAATGGAAAAACAACAATTGCAGGATGACCCCATCAAGAGGAGAGCACAGGAAGTTCTCCCAGAAATCCCTCAATTTGAATATTGGGAGCATCTTGGGGCGTCTGTTTTCAGATTACAAGAAGCTATGGACCAAATAAAGGAAGAACAGAATAATCAAAGTAGCATGATTTGCAAACTGCTCAAGGAACAAGAGGAGCAAGGGCGTGATCTAAGGGAGCTGAAGCGCCAAAAATTAATCCTTGAACAACACCCCACAGATTAGAGGAACGTCTACTCCTCAAAACAACAGGTTGCTGAGTTCTAATTTTTCTGCTTTAGCTTAGTGATAGTATTATTATAGAAATTCACCTTAGGAGATATTTAGTAGTAATTAGTATGTCTATTTTGATTTTATTTCCAATTAAGCTATAATTTATTTTTCTCATCATCATCAGGCATAAATAAAATAGTAGATAATTAGAATAAAGAAGTAATTTATTTTCGAGTTCTTAATAATAAAAATCATAATTAACTATATATGGTGGCAACACTTTTTGTTCTCTGAATGAATGCTTGAACAGTGCATAATATGTACTTTGAATTTGATGAATATTGGCTCCTGAAAGGATGAGGAACACGAAAAATATTATTGATGATCTGAAAAATCATGAAATTGATTCTTGAAGCAAGAAAAAGCAGTTCAAAAAAAAATAATATTCACAAGCCATGAGCACTAGGCAAGAGTAAAAAGGATCCAAGGCTTTGAGCATCAATGGATAGGAGGGCCCAAGGAAATAAAATCCAGGCCTAAGCGGCTAAACCAAGCTGTCCCTAA
>NW_026264342.1:48657-49133 GCF_000817695.3 Arachis duranensis
AGCGCACTCTCAACGGTGTTGGAAAGTAGACATCCAGGGCTTTCCAGCAATATATAATAGTCTATACTTTACGCGAAGATAGACGACGTAACTTGGCGTTGAACGCCAAGTTCATGCTGCTGTCTGGAGTTAAACGCCAGAAAAACGTCATAATCCGGAGTTGAACGCCCAAAACACGTCATAACCTGGAGTTTAACGCCAAGAAAGGCCTCTACTCGTGGATAGCTTTAGTCTCAGCCCCAGCACACACCAAGTGGGCCCCAGGAGTGGATTTCTGCACCAATTATCTTAGTTTATTCATTTTCTGTAAACCTAGGTTACTAGTTTACTATTTAAACAACTTTTAGAAACTTATCTTGTACCTCATGACATTTTCAGATCTAAATTACATACTTTTGACGGCATGAATCTCTAAACTCCATTGTTGGGGGTGAGGAGCTCTGCAGCGTCTCGATGATTTAATACAATTCCTTTTA
>NW_026264342.1:49315-64323 GCF_000817695.3 Arachis duranensis
GAACGTTTTCACTGAGAGGATGGGAAGTAGCCACTGACAACGGTGACACCCTACACAAAGCTTTCCATGGAAGGAGCCTTGCGTGTGTTGAAGGATTTCAAGGAAGAGTTGAAGTTCAAAGGACAAAGCATCTCCAAAACTCCAACATATTCCCCATTACTGCACAACAAGTAACGCTAGTATTCTCTATTATTTCAACTTACAATTTTAAATAGTTTGGCTTCTTACAACTAAATCTAAATAACTTTATTGGCCTCCTGACTAAGATTAATAAAATAAACATTGATTGCTTCAAACCAATAATCTCCGTGGGATCGACCCTTACTCACGTAAGGTATTACTTGGACGACCCAGTGCACTTGCTGGTTAGTTGTGCGAATCAGAAATTCGTGCACCAATTGTGTGTTTTGGGTAAGGGCTTGCAGAGCCGCCTCAAGACTTGAAATTCTAATTTCATGATGGTCAATTGGTGATATGATGGGGTGTGATTGTTGTTGATGATTGTTGTTTTGGTGAGTCTGTGAGTTGTTGTGAGGTGTTTGGTATGTGTTTTGTGGTTTCTTGTATTGGTTAGTATTGTTAGTATGGTGGTTTTGATTGTTTGTGTTATGGGTATGGTTGGGGTTGTTGTTCTTTTCCCAATGATTTTGGTTCTCACCCCACTTTAGGTTAGGGTGATTTCTCCAGGATGAGTTGTATGTATCACCATGGAATTCATTCTAAGAGAAATTTGAAGTATTCTGCATGTACTGAACTTGTTCCTGTGGTTGTTCAACAGTAGTTCCGTCACCTTGGCCCCATTCAAGTGAAGGTTGATTTGTTGTATTCACTGATGCTAGTTGAAGGCCATCCATTCTCTTTGTCATCATTTCCATTTGTTGTTGGATTTGTTGGTGCATTAACTTATTCTGAGCCAATATAGCATCAACACCTTCAAGCTCCATCACACCCTTCCTTGGGGCTGAGTTATGATGCCTCTCTGATGAGTAACAGTACTGATTGTTTGCCACAATCTCAATGAGGTCTTGAGCCTCTTCAGCAGTCTTCATAATGTTGAGTGATCCTCCTGATGAATAATCTAGTCCTTTCCTTGCTCCTAGATTTAAGCCTTCATAGAAGTTTTGGAGTTTGACCCAATTACTAAACATATCAGGTGGACATCTTCTCATTAATGCCTTATATCTCTCCCAGGCTTCATACAATGACTCCCCTTCCATTTGCCTGAATGTTTGAACCTCTGTCTTCAACTTGATGATCTTTTGAGGTGGGTAGAACTTTGCTAGAAATCTGCTCATCAAATCATTCCAATTATTAATGCTTTCCTTGGGGAATGACTCTAGCCATTGAGTGGCCTTATCCTTCAAAGAGAATGGAAATAGCAACAATTTGTAAACGTCTAGATGCACTCCATTTGTCTTCACTGTATTGCATATCCTCAGAAAAACAGACAAATGTTGGTTTGGGTCTTCAAGAGGTCCCCCTCCATAGGAGCAGTTATTTTGTACTAAAGTGATGAGCTGAGGTTTTAACTCAAAATTGTGAGCATGAACATTTGGGGTGGCAATACTGCTCCCACAATGTCTTGGATCAGGAATGGTGTAAGAAGATAACGCCCTTCTAGGTGGTCCATCATTGTTAGCAGCTCCTTCAGGAGGGTTGTGCATGTCGTCTTCCATGACTTGGTCCTCTCCCTCTGATTCCTCCTCACCGACTATCCCCTTTCCTCTTTCTGCTCTCCTTATCCTTCGGAGGGTTCTCTCGTCCTCAATATTGAATCTATTTACCCCTGACTTACACAAACAACACCAATAACAAAAGTAAAGCACTCTATTGCTAGAGTGAAATCAAAGTTAGTGAAACCAAATATCAAACAGTTAGTGGGTCTAACAAAAGAAAAAAATGCTTAATCTAAACTACCATTCACTTAATCATTGTCAATCTTTTCCAATCCTCGGCAACGGCGCCAAAAACTTGATACGCAAAAATTTAGATTTCACGTATAACCGGCAAGTATACCGGGTCGTATCAAGTAATAAAACTCACTAAGAGTGAGGTCGATCCCACGGAGATTGGTAGATTAAGTAACTTTAGTTAAATGGTATATTCAGTCAAGCAAACATGGTTTTGAATTCATGAGATTTGATTTTTGAATGTAATTGCGGAAAGTTAAATGACAAGGAATTTAAAGAACTAGAATAAAGAAGGAAAATGAAAGTAAATAACTGAAACTTAAAGTGCAAGAAACTTAAATGACATTAAAGATAAATTGCAAGAAAGTAAAGATTGCAGAATTGTAGAGAGTAGAAAGGTAAATTGCAAGGAATAGAAAACAGAATGTAAATGGCAAAAATAATAAATTGCAAGAATATAGAAGGGAATTGGGTAATGGGTATTCAAGATAACTAAAGAACACAAGAGATGAGAATTAATAATGGAGAGATCATTAGGGATCAGAGATGTAAATTGTCATGAATTGACTTTGCTCATCTCCTTCTCAATCATGGGTATAGATCCATGGCGGATTGTGAATAATTGAGTCCCAATCTCTTGGCAACTCAATTTCTCTCAACACAATCAATTGCCACTCTCGTGATCTAATTGGTCATGAGAAGAGGTGAAGTTCAAATTTCTAATCCAAAGCCACACAACTTTTAGGACCTCAACTAAGGGAGGTTACATCTCACATACCAACCCAAAGTGTATTGATCAAAGAAATTGTGAAAGGAGAACTCCAAACTGAATTATATGGATTCTTTCTCAAGTTCACCCTATAATTCATGTAGATTCAATCCTTCTCTCAAATGTAATTGAATTTGTGAAGAACAAGAGTTTTCTCTTGGATGAACCACTTGAATTGAGAAGGAAAAGATTAGTTGTCAACCCATTCAAATAAACAGAGCTCCTCCCCCTAATGAAAGTGGGGTTTAGTGAATCATAGCTCTCAATTCAACAACAATTGCAAAAGTAGACATTAAAATTTAGTAGTCAAGAAATGGAGAATGAAGAAGAAGTTCTTAAAATTGAAATTTGAAAGTTGCAATAAAGACAAAATAGCTTTCGGGTAGTCTCCCGAAAGTGAAGAATGCTCTAAGAGTCAAAGTAAAAGTAAAAGTCTCTAAGAAGTGGAAGAGGGGCCTCCAAGTACAAAATTTTACTCTATTTATACTACCCCTAAGACTCATTTGGAGGTCCTCAATTGGGTTGGCAATGTGGGCTTTTCATGGTTAAGTTCCTGGTCCAATGAAGGAAGAATTTTCCTTTGAAAAGAGTGTAGAGAGCAAGAGCAATTTCTCATCAACTCTGGCCCAACTGGGCATTATTACCAAAAACGCCAGCTTATAGCACGTTGGCAACGTGCAAAGAATTTCCTGGGCACCAGGCTTGGTACTTGGGCGTTGCCAGCCCAAGTTGTTGCTAAACACTTGGCCCTTTCTGAATTCAGTTTTGATGCTCAAAGTTGCCTCTTGTTTAAGCTTCAATTTTGTACTTCACTATAGACTATTATACATGGTTGAAAAGCTCTGAATGTCAGCTTTCCAATGCAACTGAAAGCACTTCAATTGGATCTCTATAGCTCAAGTTATGCTCCTTTGAAGAAGGTATGGTCAGGCTGTCTGGGTTGGGCGTTGGCAACTTGGTGAACACGTCAGTGACAACGCTTTCAGTGTCTGAGGCTCTAAATGAAGCTGGCTTTTGAACCTTCAAATGAACTCCAATCCCTTACTATGATATATGGTTAGAAAGCTCTTAATGTCTACTTTCCAAAGCCACTAAATTCACCTCATTTGGAGTTTTCTAGCTCAAGATACACGCCTTTGAAGAGAGCAACATCAAGCTGCCTGGGCGTTGTTGCCCATGTTGCTGGCAAATACGCCAGCAACAACGCCAGGCTCTCCTCTCTTCTCTGCTTAGGCGTTGTTGCCCACGTTGCTGGCAAACACGCCAGCAACAACGCCAGGATGCCTTCTTCCTCCTTGCTTGGCCGTTGCTGCCCACGTTGTTGGCAAACACGCTAGAGACAACGTGCCAACACCTCCTCTGATAGCTTCCTGGTGTTGCCAACTTGGTTCCCAAGTTGGCAACGTGCAATGCATCTCCTCCTAAGCTTGTTGGGCGTTGTTGCCCACGTTGTTGCTGGACACACCAGTGACAATGCCAAGCTCTTGAAATTTTGGCTTATTGGGCGTTGTTGCCCACGTTGTTGGCAAACACGCCAGAGACAACGCGCCAACACCTCTTCTGGTAGCTTCATTTCCTTATTTTTGGGGCTTAAAGTTGCCTCTGATTTGATCTTCCATTTCATGCTACATTATGGATTATTGTATATCGTTGGAAAGCTTTGGATGTCAGCTTCTCAACACAATTGGAAGCATATGAATTGGATCTTTGTGGTTCAAGTTATGCATCCTTGAAGAAGGTAAGGTCAAGCTGCCAACTCTGCTGGATGCACACTAGCACGTTGCCAACTTGGTTTCCAAGTTGCCAACGTGCTGTTTCTCCTAGCAGCACCAAATGAGCATTGGCAACTTGGTTTCCAAGTTGCCAACGTGCTACTCATTCTTACTCCAAGATCTCCTTGCACCATTGTCTTCTTGCTTCATCACCTATCATAAACCAAATAACTTTCCTCAAAATTTTGCCATCTTATGCATTAAATTTCAAGGAAATCATTCACCTCAACTTGCATATAAACTTCTTGAATCTTTTGCATAGATTATGTCAAATTTCATTTAGTTCTTAGTTCATGAATGCATGGAGGAAAAGTTCACAAATTTGTCCATTTATTTCAAAGAAAATGAATGAAGCTGAGCTAAAACTAACTAAACTAACTAGTTAAGATGGTAAATATGCGAATGCATCACTTCCCCGAAGTTAGGCGACGCAGACGCGTGGATGACGCGCACGCGTCGCATCTGCGAATTTCAATCCACGCAAACGTGTGGATGACGCCTCCGCGTCACTTTAACGCGACCTGTACAAACCAGATTTCACAATCAGTGAATTCTGGGCTATTTTTGACTCAATTTTCGGTCCAGAAAACACAGATTAGAGGCTATAAAGTGGGGGAATGTATCCATTCACAGGATACGTCGTACAACATACATTCATACATAGTTTTAGGATTTAGATGTAGTTCTTAGAGAGAGGCTCTCTCCTCTCTCTTAGGATTAGGATTAGGATTTATTATTATTTCAACTTACAATTTCTTCTGAGTTCCAGGTTCACTGTTCCTTTTATTTATTTTTTCAATTTAATTTATGAACCATTCATGTTAGGATTTTCTTAATTAATATAATTTGAGGTATTTCAGAATTATGACTGCTTTCTTTAATTTATGTTATTGATGCTTTCACTTTGTCCAAATTATTTCCATTTGAGTAGATTTTCTTTCCTTTTGGCTTTGGTTGAGTAATTGGTAACGCTTGAGTTATCAAACTCAGTAGTGATTGAAATTGGGAAATTGCTGATTAATTTGGATCGCTCTAAAGCTAGTCTTTCCACAGGAGTTGACTAGGACTTGAGGATCAAATTGATTGGTCCACTTGACATTCCTGTATTTAGTACGGGTTAATTAAGTGGGAGCAATAAACAATTCTCATCACACCTGATAAGGATAACTAGGATAGGATTTCTAGTTCTCATACCTTGCCAAGAGATTTTATTATTATTAATTTATTTTTCTTGTCATTCAGATTACTTGTTTCCTATTTCAAAAACCCAAAAATATTGTTTTTCATAACCAATAATAAATCATACTTCCTTACAATTCCTTGATAAGACGACCCGATGTTTGAATACTTCGGTTTATAAATTTATTAGATTTTGTTACTTGTGACAACCAAAACGTTTGTATGAAAGGATTTTCTGTTGGTTTAGAAGCTATACTTACAACGCGATTATATTTGTGAATTTCTTTACCGAGAGAAAATCCGATCGTCAAAATGGCGCCGTTGCTGGGGAATTGCAAACATGTGCCTTATTATTGGTTATTGTAAATATTTTTCTTTTACTTGCTTATTTGTTTTTGTTTTCCCTTTTTATTTCTATTAGATACTATGAGTTCTCATCCCTTTCGCTTTGAGTTTGGTTCTACTTTTGTTGAAAGGAATGGAAGCTATAACAGGACTATGCATTACGGTCAAAGCAATCAAAGATGGATGGAGTCCAGAGGAGTTGATCAACCCTTTAGGCAACAACACCTTCCTAGATATCATGGACAAGGACCATTCTACGATGCATACCGAGCTGATAGATATGGTGGACTCCCTTGTAGTTACCAACAAGCCCCACCCTGTGCTTGTGGACCATCCTCTTAACATAGCTTTGAACCACCACACTCACAAGCTCCTTTTCACCATTCACCACCGTATGATCCTTATCCATCCCAATTCCAATCCAATTACTCCTAAGAACCACCACTTCCCTATGTACTATGTCCATATCCATCACCTCAAGAATCACAGGCTTGCTTCGAAGAATCAGTAGATCAATTTCATGCAACCCTTCATCAACTGGAGCAAGCAATAAATCAATTATCTTCCAGACGTTCGGACACTCAAGGAATCCCCATGGCTTCATGTGGAGAATCTAATGAAGAACGTAGTACGAAGGAGACACTAGAAACTCCAGTGAACAGTAAGGAGCATGACTTTGTTCTGGAACAATTGGAGGAAGCCCAAATTATCCAAGAAGAAGAAGTACTGATTGAAGACTTAGGAGACGCTAAACCTCCATGGGAATCTAAAGTTATGAAAATTTCCATCAAGGACATTACAATTGATGCTAAGGAGGATAGTGCACAACCCCCAAAGCAGCTACCTCATGAAGAACTGGACGGAACAACCCGAGACGCAAGTTTCCTTGAGAATGATAATCACGAGTCAAGTTCTCCTAGTAATGAACTTGCATCCACAAGTGAGTTCTTTGAGACAAAAGAATCTTCCCCGAGTGAATACGAAGATGATGCTGAGGTAGATTTTTCTCAACCTCCAACTTATGACTCGAGTGATGATGAGGAAGAAATCGAGGACTTTGATCAAGACATGGTTGACATGGAAGAAGTTTGCAGAGAAGTGGAAGAATTCACAGAAGACTACAAGGGAGTAGAGCTTGCAAAACCACGGAAAACACCAATCCCAAGGCCATTACCGCCCAATACAAACTTCAAGTGGGTAAAATCCTTAGCTTTTATCTTTACTTTTCCACTTGAATATGGTTTACTTGAAATAGATGGCTAGCTTAGAGCTCTTTGCGGCTTTAAGAGTAAAAGGGAATTGACTTGCACTCAGAGCTGGTATGCGAGATTCAATGAAGTTTCGCACTTCAATTTGAAGTGCAAGGATTGGTGTCAAGCTCAATTGTATCGGTCTCGGAAGCTGTTTGGTCACTATAGTGAGAATTCAGATTACTTATCACCCGGCTGGAAAAATGTAGATCAAGACAACGACGGGTGTAGAAGCAAAGTTTGGGATCCTGGAGTCTGTTCTGACATTCAGCACACTGGAAGCCTGAGAACCTATTTGGAACTGCTCAAGGGCTTTACGTGCCTTGTTTGGGACCCCGGAGGCTGTTGGCATTCCAAACATTGGTGGAGATTTCTGGATGAATTCAAGCACAAGCCACCATAACAGGAAGCTCATCGAATGTCCAACTTAAGGACTTTAACTAAAAGTGCTAGGTGGGAGACAACCCACCATGGTATGATCGTTCCTTTTTCAGTTTGAATTTTAGTCTGTTTTTGAATTTTGATTGAATCTGGAATTTTGCATAACATTCAATGCATTCTACATACTACATCAAAAAAAAAAAAATCGCACGCGACGCGACAGCATCGCCGACGCGTCCACGTCATATGTGCGTTGGGAAGAAAACAACATTGAACAGAGAGTCATGCGAAAGCGTGGCTAGAGGCGTGCCTTTGCACAAATTAATCCATGCGACCGCGTGGATGACACGCTCGTGTCATTAGCGAAATAGCCTCCCCACGCGTCCGCGTCACCCACGCGAACGCGTGGCTCTGTAAAATCGACGTAAAAAGGGTGTATGGCAGCAAGTTGTGATGGAGTGGGGCTGGAACGGTGCTAGAAGCACAAGCCTTACCACGCAAATGCGTGCCCCACGCGTCTATATCGTTTTGCAAATATGGCCATTCACGCGATCGCGTCGCCCACGCGACCGCGTCACCCAAAATTTTGGCAAAATGAGTTTTTCACTAGAGAGTTGCGCGGCTGCGAGGATGCACTCGCGCTGAAGGCACGAATCACTTCACGCGAACGCGTGACCCACGCATTCGCGTCACTTCATCGAAGCGCTTTCCACGCGACCGCGTGCCCCACGCGCTCGCGTCGCCTGCGCCGCACAGCTTCTCTGAATCAGCCAAATATCTTATCTTTTCTTCCCCAAATCTAAATCTTTTCTTTCCCTTCTTTTTCTTTTTCTTTCTTTTTCTTTTAATTGGTGTTGGAAATTCATTTGGGTCATTATTTTACTTGTGGATTATTAAGAAATTGTTTGACAATTATATATTACTTTTTATAGGGTTGCTTGCATGTTCAATTTAATACTTTCAATAACTTATTTACCATGCATGCTAAGTGTTTGTGAAAAAGCCCGTATGGCATCATGCACTACTTTTATGTTATCCTACTACTTTAATGCCTGTTTTTCACAAAACCCCTTTTATATTTTATTAATTAAAATATAATTGTCAATACAAACAGATTGTTAGTTTGAAAGTGATGATAATCTAACTTGGGCATTTAATGCTTGATCTATGCTACTCATGCCTTTGCCAGCATGCCAATAAACATCTTGCATTTAATAGCCATCACATGTACTTGCCATATTTCCAATTGATGAACTTTTCACATGTAGTCATGACCATGTGTTAACAATATCCTTCTTTACCGTGCATTGATTATCACTTGTACCATCCTCTTCCTTGCTCTAACCCTTAGCTTTAAAATTTACTTTCTTTTTCCCTTTTTAGGATGGCCACCAAGAAGGGTAAAGAGAAAGCTACTCCCAAACCACTGGCAAGGAAAGGAACAAAAAGAGCACCAGCTGAGGAACCACCCCCCATCCACTTGCACATCTTAGCATGCACCGAGGACGGTGCAATCTTTAAGTGTGGGGAGGTCGATACCGATCTCCGTGGGTTAGTTACTTCTTTTTTTTCTTCAACACCAATGTTAATTTATTAGTTGTTGCATTTGCATGTTTCATTGCATGTTTGTTTGATTTTATGCATTTAAGTACTACTTGGTTGAAAAATAATAAGTTTCTTTCTAGGACCCTATTCGATAAAAACCACTCAATTGAGCATAAGATAAACCATGAAATAAAGGTTTATCAACTTCCCCACACTTAAACATTAGCATATCCTCATGCTAAGCTCAAGAGAAGCTATAAAGGAATGAAGAGAAATGGTAAAATGTATGTAATGCAACATATCTATGTGAATGCAACTACATGCAAAATGTTTCTACCTACTTGGTTAAAAGTAAACAAGTTCTCCAAGACAAATACAAAACAAATTCCACTAATTCAAATTATACAGTGAAAACAAGTAAACTTGTAAGAAGATAGCTCATGAAAGCAGGGAACACAGAATCAAGCACTGAATCCTTACTGGTAGTGTATATCACTCTAACTCTCAAGTGTCTAGGGTCAATCACTCTACTCTTCTCTAATCATGCTTTCTAAACTTTGTTCTTCATCTAACCAATCAACAAATATTTAGTATACCAATACAAACATCATGAGGTCTTTTTAGGGTTGTAATGGGACTGAGGTAAAGGTCAGGATATATATATATATATAGTCCAAGATCTCACCTAACATATACATACTTTATATAATTTAAAATGCTTTACCTAGCTACCCAAATTTTTCTCACTTTTGTTTTACATGCTCATGTATCAAACTTATTTTTGAATTTTGTCCCATGTGCATTGATTCTTTTTATTTTGCATTTAATAATTTTTTTCAATACACATGGTAATTTAATTATTTTGATTTCATATGAGCATGCTTTCCAAATTTTGAAATAACTTATTCAATTTAATTCTCTTTTTTCCTATCATCCCATGTTCCCATAAAATTCTCCACACTTAAATTATACACAATATCTATCTTAAGCTAACCAAGGATTCAACTTGGAATTTTTTATTTTATTTTTCTGCTTAAGGCTAGAAATGTGGTTATGAAATAGAAGGGGGTTAAAAAGTTCAAAATGGCTAACAAGGGTGATATAAAAGGGTAGGCTTATTTGGGATAAGTGAGTTAAAACAAGTAATGGCCTCAATCATATGCAAGCATGTAAATACAATAAATATTTATGGTTAAATAATGTAACCATATAAATAGGCTCAAAATCTCATAGGTTGTATGTTCTTTGGCTCAAAAACCATGTTCCATAATCAACTTCAAACAAATTTAACATATAGAAAATTTTAATTTTTTTTAATTTAAATTAGTGAAAATTTTTTTTTTCAAAATAGGGTCCTAGAAAGAAACTTATTATTTTTCAACCAAGTAGTACTTAAATTCATAAAATCAAACAAACATGCAATGAAATATGCAAATGCAATAACTAACAAATTAACATTGGTGTTGAAGAAAAAAAAGTAACTAACCCACAGCTACAGTTTCTGGTTTTTGCTGGTTATTTTTACAAGGCGTTTGAGTCAACGTTGACACTCAAACATTGACTCAAACTTGAAGCACTAGCATCCAATTCTCACACAAATCTCTTCTCTAGATCAAGAGCAATCAATTGGAGCCATCTTCAACCCAATTCCATCAAGGCCAAAAGCCAAATTCAAGGTTTAAAGATCAAAAATAGAAAGTGTATAAATAGAACTTAGTTTGACTTAGAGAAGACCTTCTGTCATTTTTAGTTTTACTTTTGAGCTCATTTGAGTTTTCATTCTGAATTGGTAAATTGGGATTGGGAATTGATTTTCTTTTTCATTGTTCTAAACTCTTCATTGTTTGTTTTGAATCTTGGGTTGAGAATTGAAGGAATTCTGTTTCAATCTCACCTTGAGATATTTCTCTGTTTACTCTTCTGCATAATTCTAAGAAATTAAGATTTGGATCTGTTTTCCTTTACTGCTTCCATTTACAATTCTTCTGCAAGTCAATCTTCTATTGGATCAAGGAAGGAATTGAGATCTATACTTGTTTTTTTTGTCTCATTTATCCCCCGAGATCCTCACTTGTCCTTTTAGATTTTGCAATTTAAATCTTCTTGCTGTTTTCTGATTTATATTCACGTTCTCTAATTGATTGCACTTTAATTTCTCTTGTTTAATTTGAAATCCCAGCCCCCAATTCCTTTTACAATTCTTGCAATTTTACATTTCTTGCACTTTAAGCTTCAACCGTTTACATTCCTTGCAATCTAAGTTTCAGTCATTTACATTACTTGTTCTTTAAGATTCGGCTCAATTTAATTCTCCTGCACTTTAATTTACTGCCTATTTCCCCTCTCCCTTTTTAATTTCATGCAATTTGGCTTCTGTTGGATACAAATCACTCAAATCAACACTTGTTTGCTTGACTAAATCAACCACCTCACTAAAATTGCTCAATCCTTCAATCCCTGTGGGATCGACCTTACTCATGTGAGTTATTATTACTTGATGCGACCCGGTACACTTGCCGGTGAGTTTCGTGTTGGATCGTTTTCCACACATCATGTTTTTGGCGCCGTTGCTTGGGATTGAATTAGATTGACAATGATTAAGTAAGGTGGTGATCTAGATTAAGCACTTTTTCTTTATTTTTACTAAGCATATTAACTGTTTGACACATTATGTCACCTAACCCTCTAACCACATTCTAGCATTAGAATGTCCATGTTTCATTTGGTTTGTTTGTGATTTTTGCAAGTCATGGAGGCTGAGGTACGTGAAGAGGGAGTGAGCAACAATACCCAGCCTGCAAGAAGGGTGTTGGTCTCTTACACTATCCCTAATCCCAAATATTATGGGAGCAGCATCCTCACCCCAAATGTTCAGGCAAATGACTTTACGTTGAAGCCTCAACTAATCACCTTGGTGCAGAACAATTGTGCTTATGGAGGTGGCCCTCTTGAAGACCCCAACCAATATTTGTCTGTTTTCTTAAGAATTTGTGAAACAGTCAAGACAAATGGGGTTCATCCTGACATTTACAAATTACTTCTGTTCCCATTTTCTTTGAGGGGCAATGCTACTCAATGGCTGGAAACCTTTCCTAAAGAGAGCATCAACAATTGGGATGAATTTGTGAGCAAATTCCTAGCCAAGTTCTACCCACCTCAGAGGGTCATCAAGCTAAAAATAGAGGTGCAAACATTCATTCAAACGGATGGAGAGTCGCTGTATGATGCCTGAGAGAGATACAAGGCCTTAATCAGGAAGTGTCCCCCATAAATGTTTAGTGAGTGGGATAGACTCCAAAACTTCTATGAAGGGTTGACCCAGAAAGCTCAGGAAGCATTAGATCATTCAGTAGGAGGCTCATTGTAGCTAATAAAAACAGCAGAGGAAGCCCAAAACCTCATAGAGATGGTGGCAAATAATCAATACTTCTTTGCTTATCAAAAACAACGCCAACCAGCCCAGAAAAAGAGTGTGCTGGAGCTCGAAGGTGTTGACGTTCTCTTGGCACAAAACAAACAGATGCATCAACAGCTTCAGCAACAAATAGAAATGATGGCCAAGAAAATTGATGGACTGCAAAGTGCTGCAGTAAACACACAATGCCAATCTCAAACCTCACATGGGTGGAATCAATCTGAAGAAAGTTTTGGGACATTCAATTATGAGCAACAAAGTCCTGAGTAGGTGCAATGCATGAATAACATTTCAAGTTCATTTCAACACAATTTTCATGGTGATGTACACAAGACACCCTGGAAGACTCATTCTAATTCAAGGTGGGGTGAGCATCAGAATCAAGGACAAAGGGACTTCAACTCTGGCAGCCTCAGCAACACAAATAACTATAACCATTCATCCAATAATACTAACCAATTCAAAAATTCACAAAACACGTATCACCAACCCCATAACAACTCACAAAACCACCAGAATAACTTGTTCACATCCACATTCCACCCACAAAATACCTTTGCAGATGGTTCAAACAATTTCCAGCAACAACCATCTCATGTTACACAACCACAACCAAATCCAGACTCTCAAAGAATCTCTAGTCTGGAGATGATGATGGAAAAACTCATGAAAAATTAAGCCACAGCAAGCAAAAACCAAGAAGAGTCAATCAGAAACCTTGAGAGACACATGGGACAAATGGCTAAACAAATTTCAGAAATGGGTGAGAAGAGAGCAAATACCTTCCCCAATGCCACTGAAAAACACCCAAGGGTCAAAGGAAAAGCTACAAAGTGGGAGGAATGCAAGGCAATCACAGTAGGAAGTAAGAAGACCATGAAGAAGGAAGCCATTAATCAAGAAGAACACAACAGAAAAGTTCCACAAGAAGAGACAGAGGAGAGAAGTGAAGAGGATCAAAAAACCAAAAATACACAAATTTCAAAGGGATACAAGAACATCCTTGAACCACAACTATAAGAGAAGAGGGAAGGAGTGAATCCATATGTCCCCAAACTTCCATACCTCAGAGGTTCAAAAAAGAAAACGAGGATAAGAAATACTCAAAGTTCCTGGATATATTTAAGACTCTCAGCATCAATATTCCTTTCTTAGAAGCACTTGAACAGATTCCATTATATGCCAAATTTATGAAAGAAGTGCTAACAAAGAAAAGATCCCTGAAGGAAGGACAGATTGTTGAGATGACAAAGGAATGTAGTGCTATCCTCCAAAGAGAGTTTCTAGAGAAGAAAGATGATCCTGGGAGTTTTTACATACCTTGCACCATAGGAAACATAACAATTGAGAAGTCATTCTGTGACCTGGGTGCAAGCATAAACTTGATGCCTTTGTCTCTAATGAGGAAATTTCAAATTTCTGAGCTGAAGTCGACACGAATAGTTCTCCAAATGGCTGACAAATCCATTAAGCAAGCACTGGGAGTTGTAGAGAATGTGTTGGTAAAAGTGGGAAAATTCTTTCTCCCTGCTGACTTTGTTATCTCAGATATAGAAGAGGACCCTAACACTCCCATCATCCTGGGGAGGCCTTTCCTAGCTACGGGCAGAGCATTGATAGATGTCGAAAAAGGAGATTTGTTGCTGAGAGTGCATGATGAGCACCTAGCATTCCATGTTTTTAAAACCCTGCATGAGCCCACTCTCAAGAAGAAGATTGTATGAAGGATAAAGCCAGAGATCAAAGCTTGAAGGAGGCACTGATAAACCCCATTTGTAGGGTTTATCTTGTGCTTGATTTAGGGGATTTTATAACCTTTTACCCACATTTATCCATTGAAACAGCATGGTTTTATAACTTCTCCTTTAATTGTGCTTAAGAGTGAAAACATGCTTTTTAGGACTTAAAATAGCTAATCTAATTCTTCTTGATTCCATTAGATGCCTTGGTATATTTGCTAAGTGATTTTAGATTTAGGAGGCAAGGATTGGACCAAGGGAATGAAGGAAAAGCATGTAGAAATGGAGAACTCATAGAGAAATAAAGGAAACGCAAAAGCTGTCAAGCCGACCTCTTCGCACTTAATCGAAAATAACTTGAGCTACAGAGGTCCAAATGATACAGTTCCAGTTGGGTTGGAAAGCTAACATCCGGGGCTTCGAAACGATATAAGATTTGCTATGGTTGAACCGCGCATGGTGACGTGTACGAGCATAGTACGCGCACGCGCCGTTGCTGCCACCTGGTTCACTTAAAGCAAAACGTGGCCAGCGAATTCTAAAGCCTTGTGGGCCCAATCCAACTCATTTCTGATGCTATTTAAGCCAAGGATTGAAGGGGGAATAAGGAGACTTTTCATACTTTAGAAGTTAGTTACCATTAGTTTAGTTTAGCTTAGTTTTGGAGGGAAAGTTAGTTTTAGAGAGAGAAGCTCTCACTTCT